>NC_051066.1:95515197-95536197 GCF_004664715.2 Peromyscus leucopus | reverse complement strand
TCAGAGCCACGGCTGAAGCCCCTGCCACACCCCAACACTGTTCTAGACCCTGACCTCAGAATCCCGCACAGCCCTCTCAGAACATAAAGCACCTACTAGACACCGAACCCCTCATGTGCCCCCAGGACGGCTGTGACCGCTCCCCACCAAGATCTGCTAGAATCCCTGTTCCAAAGGGTTGAGCTTTTCACCCAATTTTTTTCTTTATTCGTTCTCCGTAGCCTACCTTTTATCGCCAAGTATTCTCCTATCAGAAAGACCATTTTCTTTTCTCCTACCCACCTTCCTAGGGTGTGTTCCAATTTGTTGTAGGACTAGTTTTCCAAGATCTGTTTAGGAACTGTCAACTCTCCATTCCCAGCTACCCTACACAGGCCAAAGCCAAAGCACCGTGTATTTGGGGGCTGTCATTCTTCCTACTTGCTTCCTCTTTCTACCTCCCTCTTTCTAGGACGTAGTGTGAACACGGGCGTTGTCTTCATACTAGCCAGTGAAACATCTGCTATTATTGATAGACCACCTTGCACACAGTAGACACCCATAGAAAAATAGGCAGATCCTTATTAAAGGAGTGAATAATTGCCTGCTCCACCACTAGTAATCACTGGAGGTGGCCCTGCCCACAGTCATCCCGTCGGGAAGACACAGAGCTGGTTCCAATTCACACCTGCCTACTTGTCCTCATCTCTGCTTGCCCCCTGGAGGCAACACACACAAGGCCCTTTGCAGAGGTCCCGGGATGGGGAGAAGGAATTAACCAGTGAGACGTCCCATGCGGCACTCTCGCTGGATCTTTCCAGGGAATTCTCCTTCTGAGCAGCAGGAGCCTCCCTCTTCCTCCACTTGGCCCCATCCTTGCTTGTTTATTAATTATCTTAATGATAACAGCAGGGCTGGCGGCGGCCTCAGACCCAGCTGGGGGCGCCCCCAGGCGGCAGCACAAGAAGATATGTCAACAATTGGAGAGCAGGGCCCGACTCCCGCTGAGCTCTCTGCCAATTTTCTTGGAAACTCTTAGGTGGCTCCAGGACCCTTTCCTGAAGCAGAAAAGAAGAGAAAAGAAAGCCCACACAAACCTGCTCTTTTCCAGAATCCATTGCTTTGGAAGCTGGAGTGGAAGCCAGAATGGCTGGGCTGCTGACACCTTCTACACGGTTACCCCTCTCTTCTCAAGAGGGACTTCTCCAGGAAAAGGGACTCTCTTTATTTCAGCTGACATTGGAAAGAATCTTCCCGGAGGATGTTAACCTAGAGGCAAACTCAGCTCTACTTCATTCCGAGACCTGATACAGAATTCTAGCCCAAGGGTTTACACTTCATTAACAGCTAAACTGGCCCCTTCGGCAAGTCATGGATGTGGCTTTATTCTCCACTTACAAAAATTTTTCATCCTAGCTGCAAGCCTGAGACATTACAATCATGCCAAGAGGCACACTTTCCCTAATTTCACTCCAAGGTCCCTCCTGGCTCTTGGTATTTCTACTTACAGGGCCAAAGTGGCAGGGAGAAACCTGTGGGATTCTGGTCTGCTTTTTCATCTCCTACACAAGGTGGCTAGTTCCTGAGTTCTCACAACCCACTCAGCCTGCCCCTCATCCTCCCCACCCAGCATAGCATAGGAATGTGCTTCTAGGTATGTGAGCAGGTGTGAATTTTGTGGAAGAGATGTGTAGGTGGGTGAGAGGTGTGCATTGTGATGTATGAGGGAGGGTGTGCATTTGTGCAAATTCTAAATGTGACTGGCGCTTTGTGGGTGGATGGGAGAAAGTGTGTTCGTGTGTGTGTGTGTGTGTGTGTGTGGTGTGGTGTGTGTGTAACTGGAGGATGAAGGCTGCCTGGGCAAAATATGCCTGCAAAAGTTCCCTTCCCCCTGTAAATGCATTGCTTGGTGGGAAACTAATCAAATCAACAGGAAATGTATTTGACCTAACAGAAGCAGCTGTCCTGGAGTTCCTGTCCTCAGGACAGAACCAGAGCCAGCTCTATCTGTCTCTCAGGAGGAACATGCTATTGCATGGGTAAAGGAATAGCATGGAAGAGAGGAAGGGCAATGGCAGCCTCACATTGTGGCAGGTTGAAGTTGGACCACAGCATCTCCTTACTCTGCTAAATGGTAAAAATTGGGAGTAGAGAAGTGCCTCAGTGGTCAGCACATGTGTTCCTCTAGCAGCAGAGCCCCCTCGTTTGATTCCCAGATCCCACGTGGCTCACAACCATCTGTAAGTCTAGTTCCAGGGATCCGACATCCTCTTCTGACTTCCTCTGGCACCTGGCACACACATGATGCACATACATACGTGGAGGCAACTCATACACAAACCACTGCCCACAGGAGCAGGACACTTGATGCCAATTTCCAGGGTCCCAGGAAGCAGCCACTTCAGCTTCTTCAGACTTGAGGCCTCTCTCCCCACAGGAAAAGAACAACCTGGCGGCGGTGGTGCAGGCCTTAATCCCAGCACTCGGGAGGCAGAGGCAGGCGGATCTCTGTGAGTTTGAGGCCAGCCTGGGCTACAGAGTGAGTTCCAGGAAAAGCACAGAGCCTACACAGAGAAACCCTGTCTTGAAAAGCAAAAAAAAAAAAAAAAAAAAAAAAAAAAAGAAAGAAAGAAAGAAAGGAACCAAGTGAGATGTGGGTATGACAGTCTCCTTCGACTTGTACCCAATGACCAGTTCTTTCCTAACCACTGGCTCAAGAGTGTTGGCAGGTCCACTCAAGGAATGAGGAAGACCACAGACTATGGTCTTTATCTCTTCCCAGGCAAACATTGTTTGCTTTGGGAATTAATAGGAAAAATAATGCCTATAGTTGAATTCCAAGGGTGCTGGAAACTGTTTGCTATGCTACCGAATGCTAAACAGGAGATCATGCCACTCCTTGCCCCATAGAAGATGAAGCAGAAAGTATCCCAGAGGAGACTACACTTTCCCTAAGAATCACAGGAGAAGTCTCAAATGATCGGTTTCCTCCCCAAAACAGATTTAGAAATAGGAAGAAAAAAGGTAAGCTTAGGTTTTCTGAAAGGGCAGATGGGTCCAAATTGGAAGAAAAGAGGAGAGATGACTCTGTGGTTAAGAGTACTTGCGGAGGCCCAGATTGGTTCCCAGCACCCACATCGTAGCTCATAACCCCCTGGAGACACCTCTTCTCGCTGCTTGGCACCAAGTGTGCATGTAGTGCATGCACGTACATACAGGCAAACACTTACACATATAAGAAATAAAAATAAATGTTTTGAAAACAATTTCAACTGTGGAGGGGAGCCCTTGAGATTCTGGAAGAATTGCATGTTCAATTGTGTGTCTTATTAGTCCTTTAAAAAATATTAGTGTGTATATGCATATAATATGAGGGGGGACTCTTGGTGGCACAGCCTGTATGGCCATCAGAGCAGGACTTTGTGGGACTGGTTGGATTTTTTTTCCCCCCACATTTACTTGAAGTTCTGGGGATCAAACTCAAGTTTCCAGGCTGCCAGCCAAGCACATTTACCCACTGGGCCATCTTTCTGGCCCCTTGATTCTCTTTAATTGTGGCCTGGTAGGTGAGGGTTTTTCATCTCTAGTTATTTACTGTATTTATTCACTTATTTGGGGGGTTTGTGTGTGTGTGTGCGTGTGTGCAGGTTTCTATGTTCACATGTGTACACGTGTGTGTAGGCCAACCTCAAATGTTATTCCTCAGGTACCATCACCTCCTGGACCCCTTTTGAGACATCATCTCACTATGTAGCCCTGCCTAACCTGGAACTCATGATGTAGACTAGGCTAGCTTCAAACTCTGAGATCCACCTCCCTCTACCTCTGAAATGCTAGGATTAAAGGCATGCACCATGCCCAGAGTAAATGACCCAGTGGATCAGATTTGCTAGTTAGCAAGGGATATGTTTGTCTCTGCTTTCCTAGCAATGGGCTTGAAAGTCTGTTCACAGTGGTGGTGCACATCTTTAATCCCAGCACTTGGGAGGCAGAGGCAAGTGGATCTCTGTGAGTTCGGGGCGAGTCTGGTCTACAGAGCGAGTTCTAGGACAGCTAAGGCTACAGGGAGAAATCCTGTCTGGCAAGGAGAGGGGTCTGTCTGTTCACTGTTGTGCCTAGCTTTTCAACAGGGGTTATCAACTGTTCCTGCTGCCAGGACTTTGGTCCCTGATTATGGCAACTAAACACTTTCTTTTGTAAGTTGCTTTTGTGATGGCATGTTGCCACAGCAATAGAAGGGGAACTAACATAAACAAACAAAGCTAATCTGGATATTAAACAACTGTAATTCCAGCACTGGGAAGGTAGACACAGGAATATTGCCACATGTCCAAAGCTAGCCTGGTCTAGATGAAAACTTCAAGGCAGCCACGGTGACAAAGACCCCGTTTCAAAAAAATCCCAAACCAGTGGGCTGGAAGGATGGTCCGTGGTTAAAAACACTAACTGCTCTTCCTGAGGACTTGGAGTCAATTCCCAGCACCCACATGAGGGCTCACAAACATCTGCAACTCAGTCTCAGGGATTCTTCTGATCTCTGTAGACCCTGCACACACCTAGTGCGTGGACATACATACAGGCAAAATACTCATACACAAAAGTCAAAACAAATAAAAAGCCCTATACCCCAAACTGAGCCCTTTGCCTGTATTTCCAGCTACTCAAGGGCTAGGCAAGTAATTCACTTGAGCCTAAGAGTTCAGTATTAGCCTTAACCACAGCCTGAGCAACAAAGACCTTGTCGCAAAACACAAAACCAAAAGCCTAGAAACCTAAGTCTAATCCTGAAAGAAATGTCAGAACAATCCTAAATGGAATAGAAACATGGCTGCTCCTCGTATGGTTGGAAAAGGTAGATTGTAGAGAGTTCAGCCAGAGGCCTCTGGAAGGATCCAGACTGAACCAGGTCATGAGAGAAAATGGGATGGGGGTGGGGGTTAGGGGACGGAAGAGAAGAGAGCCAAGAGGGCAAAGAGGAAGCCAGTCAGGAGCCAAGAGAGCACAAGGCCAAAATGGCTGGATTATATAGGAATCAGAAGTTGGGGAGGGAAGGCCAGCTCCCGGACTGGAGAGGTTTAGGGTAGGGGGCACGGTGAGAAGTGTTGGGAGGAGCCACAGGTACTGAATTAGACTTGTCCCTGGTTTCTTTGGGACCTGTCAAATCCTAAGAAACATTCTACAATATTCCCTACCAGTACTACTCTAAACTGCAAAAAAGCTAACAAAACCCATAAAATATCTAGAAAATTCAACTGGGGATGCGGCTCAGTAGTAAAAAGCATACTTATTATGCTCCAAGCCCTGGGTTCAATTCTCAGCAATCCCAACTCCCAACATACTTAAGAAATTGTTAGTTAGCAGAGCGGTGGTGGTGCATACCTTTAATTCCAACACTCAGGAAGCAGAGGCAGATGGATATTTTTGAGTCTGAGGCCAGCCTAGTCCACAGAGCTAGTTAACAGGACAGCCAGGGCTACTCAGAGAAACCTTGTCTCAAAAAAAAAAACAAAACAAACAAAACAAAACCACAAAAGAAACAAAAACAAAAACAAACCACAAAAGAGCACACACTGCTCTTCCAGAGGAAGAGTTCAAGTCCCAGAAGCCACACCAAGCAGCTTCTCAGCTACCTGGAACTCCAGCTGCAGGAGTATCTGACATCTCTGACCTCTAGAGGCAGCGTCACACACATGCACGAACCTCCAAAGACAGGCACACATATATAGAAATAAAATAATAGCAAAAGGCCACCAGTGGGTTAGTGGCTCATAATCCCAACACTCTGGAGTCTGAGGCAAGAGGATTTCCAAGAATTTGAGGCTAAACAACATAGCAAGTTTCTCGGGAGCCTGGGCTGCCCTGTCTTAATGTTCTTAATGAAGCAGTAACAGTAACGGACACAAATAAGGACCACATACTCAGTTTAAGATAGCTCCTTAAGTAATTTTAAATCTACAAAAGATTCTCCTTTCTCTCCGAGACATGCAGTTAACAAAAGAAACGGGTCACTGGTTTATTCCTATATCCTTTATCCATAACTGAATTTAGCTAATTGTATTGGGTCATTGTATATTATGCTCCTGTACTGCTATTATTTCGTATTGCTAGGTCCTAATGCTTGGCTGTATTCCAATTTTTTAAAAACTTTTGTGTATCTCACATCATGCAGCTGATCCCACTCATTTACCATCCCCTCGATTCTGCCCTCTGTCCCTGCAACCTCCCCACAAAACAAAATTTAAAAGTAAAACCAAACCAAACAAACAAAATCTCAGCGTGGAAGCTGTACTGTGGCCCAGTGAGTCACAGAGTCTATCCTTAGTCCATATATCTTTTCTTATAAATGTTCACTGCGCCGGGCGGTGGTGGCGCACGCCTTTAATCCCAGCACTCGGGAGGCAGAGGCAGGTGGATCTCTGTGAGTTCGAGGCCAGCCTGGGCTACCAAGTGAGTTCCAGGAAAGGCGCAAAGCTACACAGAGAAACCCTGTCTCGAAAAAACCAAAAAAAAAAAAAAAAAAAAAAAAGAAAAGAAAAAAAAAATGTTCACTGCAATGAGTCATTGATCTGGTTCAAGGCCTCTGGCTTCTGCTACACCATCGATACCAGGCCTTCACTGGGGCTCCTCTTGGATGTCCTGTTGTTGCCCTGTGTCATGGAGATCCTGCAGCTTTGGATCTGCAGGTCCAGCCCCTTCACATGCTCCAGCAGTTATAGATGAGGTGGGTGTTGGGTTGAGTTTTGTTTTGTTTTGTTTTTCGAGACAGGGTTTCTCGATGTGTAGCCCTGGCTGTCCTGGAACTTGCTTGGTTGACCAGGCTGGTCTTGAACTCACGGAGATCCACCTGCTTCCTGAGTGCTGGGATTGAAGTCATGCATCACCACCACCCGGCTCTATTCTGATTTTCTGGGACAGGGATTCTTAGATGTTTGGTACTTCCAAGCCATCATCACATCAAAAGAGGGGTTGTGTCTCACCTTTATGATGCTAAGGCTTGTCAGTAAAGGCTGGGAGTGGTACCTCCCAACATGGGGGTGGGGTTGGGGTGGAGGCAAGAGGATCGGAAAATTCAAGGTCATCCTTGGTTTCACAGTAAATTCAAGGCCAGCCTGAGCTTTACATTAGACCTTGTGAAGATTCAAAAACAAACTGGCCGGGGTGTAGTTAGTTGGTAGACTGTTATGTACATTGGTGTTTTGCCTGCACGTATATATTTGTATGAGGGCATCAGCTCTTCTGGAACAGGAGTTATAGACAGTTGTGAGCTGCCATGTCAGTGCTGGGAATCGAACCCCGAGTCCTCTGCAAGAGCAGCAGTGCTCTGAACCACTGAGCCGTCTCTCCAGCCTCTGGATCCATTATTTTATTGAGCTATGGTTTCTTCCTCTCTTTCATTCTGCAGTCTTCGTGCCAGTCCCTCCCCCCACCTCCAGAACATTCTGGCTGTCCTGGAACTCGCTTGTAGACCAGGCTGGCCTCATACTCACTGAGATCCGCCTGCCTCTGCCTCCTGAGTGCTGGGATTAAAGGTGTGTGCCACCACTGCCTGGCAACAGGACTTTTTACTTTATCAAAACAGAGCCTTGGGCTGGAGATAGCTCATCAGTTAAGAGCACTTTCGCACTTGCAAAGGACTTAGGTGTGGCTTCTGGCACTCTCATAGTGACTCGAAGCTGTCTGTAACTCCAGTTCAGGATATCCAACACCCTCTTGATGCCCTCTTTTTAATTCCTGGGGCTTCGGGCACACAAGTGGTAAATATACACACATGCAAGCAAAACACTTATACACTTATACGATTAAATGAATACATATAAAAACATTATTTTAAAGAGCACCTGTTGCTCTTCCAGAGGACCTGGGTTTGATTCCCAGCACCCACATGGTGGCTCACAACCATCTGTAACTACAGTTCCAGAGAATCTGACTCCCTCTTCTGGCTTCTTGGGGCACCAGGCATGCACATGGTACACAAATATACATGCAGGCAAAAAAATTGTATATTTAAAAGGTTTTTGTTTTGTTTTGAGACAGGCTTTCACTGTGTATCGCTGGCTGTCCTGGAACTTACTCTGGCCTAGAACTCACAGAGATCCACCTGCCTCTGCCTCCTGAGTGCTGGAACTAAAGGTATGTGCCACCACTGCCCCGTTTAAAAATAAATAAATAAATCTAAAAATAAAAAACAGGGTCTCGAAACTGGGCGGTGGTGACTCATGCCTTTAATCCCAGCATTCTGGAGGTAGAGGCAGGCAGATGTTCTACACAGTGAGTTTCAGGACAGCCAAGGCTACACAGAGAAACTCTGTCTCAAAAAACCAAAAAAGATAAAAGAAAACAACAGCAACAACAACAACAAAACACACACACACACACACACACACACACACACACACTTTGTAGCCCAGGCAGACCTTGAATCTGTCATCCTTCACTATCAATCCCCAAGGTACTGGGATTACACAAGCCTTCCATGTCACAAGGCTGAAAGAACTTCTCTCGTGAAAAGGTAACCAGTAATTGTTGCAGCCTGCTATGTAAGTAATCAGTGCAGGTGCTTAGATTTCAGACCAACCAAGTTCAGTTCAGTGAGCAGACCTGATGTGTAAAGGTTTTATTGTTGACCCTGGCTAGACCTTCAAGGGGAAAGACTTTTGGAGCGGGTGGCAGGGAAAAGGGGTTGCATTCCCAAGAAGGGAGACTGGCATGAACAAAGGCAAGGTGCTTAGGAAGCGGTAACCTTCATGACAAGGTCCTTCTCTTCCCGGTCTTCTCTCCAACACCCCAATTCTTACAGCGCTCTCTAGGAGTGTTGCATTCTTTGTGTTCCCCTCACGGTTACCTTCTGGCTGTAAGCACACTAGGGAGGTCACGTTAGCATGTGTGCAGGCTTTTGTACGCTGACTGCGAGCACTGGCGCTGGAATATAGGATGCAGTTAAGCGCGGTGGTGAGTGCAGAAGGACATCCGTGCCAGCATTTGCCTCTGCCAGCAGTGATGTGTGTGTGGAAAGGCCTGGGTGCAGTACACCAAACGCGCGTGTTCCAAGTGTCTGTACAGAGATTAGATGCCGCAGGCTTCGTTGCTTGGGGCTCAGGTTCGACGCGGGACAGGGAGCCCTAGAGCGCTGGCTGCCTAGCCAGATCGCCGCCGGCCAGACTGCTCGGCGGAAGCTGAATTCTAGCGGCGGCGGAAGTGCGGCTCCGCGCGGGCAAGATGGCAGCGCCCAGGCGTTCGTCGTTCGAGTAGGTGGCTGGCCGCAGAGACCCGCTTCAAGTGGCTCAGGCGGAGAAACCCAGGAGCAAGGTGTCCGATTATTTGTCATAACCTGCTTAGGAGTTTTTGCACAGCAGTGGCTGAGACCCCTGTGTTACACAGACCCGGGGCGCAGCCCTTCATTTTCGGTGGCTGACGGGTGTGACCCAAGATGCTTGGCTAGAGTCTCAGGCGCAGTCTCCGGACAGGTTGTGTCGTCAAAGGAAAGGCTGCGGTGTAAGAAGCAGTTCGAAAACCCAGTAAATCCATGGTTAGTTTTCCTTCGCTTCCGAGTTAATCTGTAGGAACTATCCTTACTGGGATTCAGGGTGTAACTTGTAGCACAAATTGATTTTACACAAATCTCTCCTGGAGAATTGTCGGGGAGTACATTGGCTTCTTTCCGTAGCACGGAACCAGCTATTTTCATTCACTGGGTTTATATAACAGGTACTGTGGTAGGCACGTTTCGTGCAATAGTCTTTGCTGTTGTTGTTTTGAAAGGTTTCATTTATCCCAGGCTGACCTGAAACTCCCGATCCTCCTGCCTCCACTTCCCAAATGCTAGGATTACTGGTGTCCCAGCCCTGTGCATTTTACAGTTGAAACTGATTTTGGAAGAGCTTAAATAATTTGCCTATTTTCACTCTAGTAAGTAGTGGAGCTGGTATTTGATTTCTGACTTACTGATTTCTAACACTACTGCTAAATTACCCCACAACAGCCCTATGTGTGTGTGTGTTTACTGGGCAATGAAACCAAGGCCTTATGCATACTAGTCAAGCACTATGCTACTGACCTACACCTAAAACACACACACACACACACACACACACACACACTGTCTCCTACCCTAGTAGCCTAGGCTGGCATTTACTGTGCCACTGACCTACAACACACACACACACACACACACACACACACACACACACACACAGTGTCTCCTAGCCTGGTAGCCTAGTCTAGCTCTTTTTTTTTTCTGAGATGGTCTCACTCTGTCATCCAGGTAGGCCTAGAGCTAACTATGTAGACGTGGAGAGCTGTGATAGTAACTGTGAACATTTATAGACTTTTGTACACCACTCAGCCCAGAGAAAACTCAAAAAGCTTTTTTAGGGGTAATATTATTTGGTTTTGTTTTTTACTTTTTGGGGACAAGGTTTTGTTATATTATCGCACAAACTGTCTTAAAGCTCTCGATCCTGCTTTAACCTCCTGAGTGCTGGGGTTACAGGCATAGCCAATCACAGATGACTTTTGGTTCTGTTCCTTAAGTTACACACTCACGTGGTTGTTTTGACATTTCTGTCCCCTTCAGCCCTTGTGTTAGGGATGTTTTCTATACTGGCCTCATGACTGTAGTCATCACATCTGATCCTGCACAGCATTGGATGAAGAGTAAGGGAGTACATTATTCTTCGGCACTGTTAGGATCTGATCTGCCTGGCTAGTATATCTCCTTGCTTCTTAGTGCCCTTAGCCATTAGAAAATGGCCAGCGTACTGGGCTCTCTCTCCCATGCGCCGTATTTTTACATTGATTTGTATTGCATTATCTCTTTAATGTATTTTGTGGCGGTAGGCACACGTGCCATTGTGCTTGTGGAGATCGGGGAACAGCTTGCAGGAGTTGGTTCTCTCTTTTGACTACGTGGGCTGGGCATTGAATCCCGGTTGCCAGGCTTGGCAGCAAGTGTCTTTCTTTGTTGGTTGAGCCATTGAGCCCTTGTTGATTTATTTGTTTATTTTCTTTGACAAGATCTCTCTATGTAGACCAAACAAACCTCAGATTCCCAGAGATCCACCAGCCTTTGCTTCCCTAATTGCCACCACACCTGGCGAATTTATCTTTTTAAAGTGTACAGTTCAGTGGCTTGTTAGTACATACGTAAGATTGCTACCAATATCATCTAATTTGAGAATATTTTGAGTATTTTGTCACCCACGGATTGTAAATAACCTAAATTGGCTATATATCCTTGTTGTTTTGAGACAGGGTCTTACTATGTAGCCTTGGCTGTCTTGGAACTCACTAGGTAGACCAGGCTGGCCTCAAACTCACAGAAATCCACCTGCCTCTTCCTCCCAAGTGGTGTACCACCACGTCCACTCTTGTTTGTTTTTTGATACAGGGTTTCATGTATCTCAGGCTGGCTTTTGAACTTACTGTGTAGGAAAGGATAACCTTGAACTCTTTACCTTCTTGGCTTCACTCCCAAGTGCTGGGGTTCCAGGTGTGTGCTACCTACCACCCTCGCCTTGCCTATAAATAATTTTACTAGATTGTTGTCCAGAGGGTGCTGATGGAGAAGGAAATATCGGTGAGGAGTGAGTTCACAGGAGCTCATGAAAACATGAAGATGACCAGTTATGAAGGCTGTTGTTTTACTGCTTTCAGGGGTGAATGAGAGTGAGTCTCCACACCAGGAAAGCAGTGCTGGAAGGAGTCAGACAAAGGGTAGAGCTTGAGAGCCAGGATGCTGTCCAGACCGAAGCCTGGGGAGTCTGAGGTGGACCTACTGCGCTTCCAGAGTCAGTTCCTCAAGGCCGGCGCAGCTCCAGCAGTGCAGCTGGTGAGAGGAAGTCGGAGACGTGGTGATGCTCATCCAGAGCAGCTTCCGCTCCGGGACCGCCGGGATGTGGTGACCCTGCACAGTGAGTGCCTGCAGGCATGGGCATGAGGAGAGAGGGGTCAGCCTGAGGGCCCGCTTCTACCCTGAGGTGGCTGAATTCTGCTCCAACTGTAACCTCTGTTGCTGGAATTTTGTTTTATTTTTGTTTTTAGTATTCTATTTTGAATTGTGAGAAAAGGTCTCACTCTGGCACTCTAGCTTATTTAGAGCTCAGTATTTAGCACAAACTGACTTTGAACTTGTGGCAATCTTCTGCCGAAGGTTGCAAATACTGGGAGACCAGCTGTGCACCACCACACGCAGCTCTGCAGCTCTACAGCTCCATTATATAGATGAAGAAACTGAGGTTCAGAGAGGTTAATGTCATACCCAAGGTAGCACAGCTTGAGCCAGGGCCCAGAGCAGCTGTCTTGTTATTTGCGGCTGTCTCCAACCCAGATATCTTCTTAGGAAAGTGTGAATATACTCAACATCTGGGTTCTTTCTTTCAGATCTCCCGGATTTGCCCCCAGCTCTGGTGCCTGCTCCTGCAAAGAGAGCTAGAGCCGGCCCTGGCCACCCGCTGCCAGAGGATGAAGACCCTGAGGAGAGGCTGAGTAGGCATGACCAGCACATCACCGCCGTCTTGTCGAAAATTATTGTACGTGTTAGGCCAGCTGGGTGGCAGGGCATCCCGTTGGGGGCAGAAAGGGTTTATGAGCAGAGGGCGCTGCAGAAAGGTAGACTTTCCCACTTTGCAGTCCGTCAGGTTAGGGCTGGGTTAGAGCTACCTAGAGCAGATCCAGCGTAGGTTCCTGAACCCCTGGAATGAGGGTCTTGGGGCCAGGGGAATAGGGTTCAGCCTGGAGAAACCCGTGCGTCTTCATTCCTTTGTGTTTTGTTGCCACAGGAACGAGATACAAGTTCAGTCGCCGTGACTCTGCCCGTGCCCAGTGGCGTGGCTTTCCCCCCTGTGTTCCATCGCTCCCAGGAGAGACAGGTGAGTGGGGGGCACCTCAGGTGGGTCCTAGTCAGGGTTTCTATAGCTGCAGCAAAACACCATGATCAAAGCAGCCTGGGGATGAAAGGGTTTATTTCAATTACGTTTCCATATCATAGTTCATCAGTGAAGAAAGTCAGGACAGGAATGTAAACAGGGCAGGAACCTGGATGCAGAAGCTGATGCAGAGGCCATGGAGGGGTGCTGCTTACTGGCTTGCTCCTTATGTCTTGCTCAGTTTGCTTTCTTATAGATCTCAAGTCCACCAGCCCAGGGATGACACTACCCACAATGGGCCGGGCCATCCCCTATTAGTCACTGATTAAGAAAATACCCTACAGATAGATAGATTGTTTTTTTTTTTTTTTTTTAAGATTTCTTTATTTAATGTGCACTGGTGTTTTGCCTGCATATACTCTGTGTGAAGGTGTCAGATCCTCTAGAACTGGAGTTACAGACAGTTGTGAGCTGCCATGTGGGTGCTGGGAATTGAACCCAGGTCCTCTGAAAGAGCAGTCGGTGCTCTTAACTCTGAGCCATCTCTCCCGCCCCCTACAGATGGATCTTATGGAGGCATTTTCTCAATTGAGGTTCCCTCCTTTCACGTGGCTCCAGCTTGTGTCCCTTGGCAAATGCTATCCAGCACAGGCAGTGCTTAGAGAGTGAGTGAGTCTCAGGATGAATCTTCTGTAGGCACTTTGGGAAAGCTCTTTTTTTATTTTAAAACTAAGCTGGATGGCCCAGCACTCCGGAGGCAGAGGGAGCTGGGTCTCTGTGAGTTGAAGGCCAGCCTGGTCTATAGAGCATGTTCCAGGACAGCCAGGGCTACATAGAGAAATACTTTTTAAAAAAAAAAATTTTTTTTTTTAAACTGTATATGTATGGGTGAGTATGTGCACACAAGTGCTGGTGCCCACAGAAGTGAGTTATACGCTCTTATAAGCTGCCTGAGGAGGGTGCTGGGATTGAACTTGAGTCTTCTGGAAGAATGGCGAGTGCTCTTAACTGCAGAGCCATCTCTCCAATCCTCTTAAAAATTTCACTTTTCTCTGTAGAGTGTTTTGCCGGCATGCATGTATGTAAGTAAGTACACCACATTCAAGCCTGGTGCCCATGGAGACCAGAAGAGGGTTTTGAGCCATGGAACTGAAATTAATGGATGGTTGTGAGTCACTTTGTGGGTGCTGGACTCAAGTCGTCTACAAGAGCGGCAAGTGCTGCTAACCACTGAGCCATCTGTTCAGCCACACCCCACTTTTTTTTCTCTCTCTCTTTTTTGGAGATAGTTTCAGTAGGAGGCTGGCCTCAGACTCACGGGAATTTTGTTTTCCCCTCAGCCTTCCTAAGTGCTGGAATTGCATTGTTTCTTTGCAGTGCTGGGAACTGAATGCAGTGTGCTTCTGGTGCTGGGCAGACACTGCACCTGATCTCTATCCACTGTCCAAGTCCTACTTCCTTCCTTTTTCTCTTGGTGTGAGTGTGTGTGTATGATGTGTGTGCACACGTTTGTATGTGTGAACTCTGGAGGTCAGAGGACCACCTCAGGTGTCTTCACGCCTTCTAATCTTTGTTGTTCCCTGCTTTGCATGTCAGACTAGATGGCCTTTGGGTTTGTTTTGTGTTTTGAGACAGGGTCTCTATGTAGTCTTGGCTGACCTGGAACTCACTGGATAGACCAGATTGGTCTTGAACTCACAGAGATCCTCCTGCCTCTGCCTCCCAAGTACTGGGATTAAAGGATTAAAGGTATTCACCACCATACCCAGCCTTAGATGGCCTTTGAATTTCCAGGGTTTCTTTTGTCTCTATCTCCCATCTTGCTTTAGAAGTACTGGGATTACAGATATGTGCTAATTGTGCCCAGTTTTACTTGGGTTATGGGGAGTTCAAACTCAGGTCTTCCTGCTTACAGAGCAAATACTTTTTTTTTTCCCCGTTTTTCGAGACAGGGTTTCCCTGTGTAGCTTTGCGCCTTTCCTGGAAGTCACTCTGTTGGCCTCGAACTCACAGAGATCCGTCTGCCTCTGCCTCCCCAGTGCTGGTATTAAAGGCGTGCGCCGCCGCCGCCCAGTCAGAGCAAATACTTTTACTGTGTATGTGTGTGTGTGTGTGTGGTGTGTTTGTATGTGTGCTCACAAGTGTGTTCATACCTGGGTATAGAGATCAGAAGAAAACTTGCAGGAGTCAGTTGTGCCCTTCCAACCCACGGGTCCTTGGATCAAACCCATGTGGCCAGGCTTCAGGGCCCCTTACCAACTTAGCCCTCTTGCTGATCCTTTTTTCTTCTGACACAAGGTCTCATTTCTTGGTCTGGCTTCAGACTTGCTGTGTAGCAGAGGATGTCTTGAACTCCTGCTCTCTCTGCCTGTACCTCCAGAGCGCTGGGTTTTAGATGTGTACCACCATATCCCAGAAGTTCTGCTTTCTCTGAGAAAGTTTCTTTCCTCTTTGTTCCAGAGCCTTGGTTAAGGAGCTAAGGAAGAGCAGGTAATTAATAACAGCTTAGGTTTTTCTCTTTGTCTAGCAGGGGAAATCGGCAGCATCGGGTAAGAGGAGCATCTTTGCCCAAGAGATTGCAGCCAGGAGGGTGAATGAAAACAGGGTCCCAGCAGCTGGGGAAGTTGTCCCCAGCCTAGACCCACCAGAGGGTGAGTGCTGCTGAAATGCTTGCATTTAGTCTTTTTTGTCCCTTATAAATATGCTTTGTATTTCTGGCTGTGGTGGGATGGGGCAGAGGCAGGTCTGAGGGATTCCAGTCTGAGCTCGCCTGTAATGGAGGATGACTTTAAAATTGTGCCCCTCCTGCTTCCCATGGCCACCATGCCCAGTTTATATGGTTCGAGGGGTCAAACCCAGGGCTTTGTGTATTTTTTTAAATAAAGAATAACTAGCAGCTGGGTGTGGTGGTCCACACCTTTAGTCCCAGCACTCAGGAGGCAGAGGCAGGTGGATCTCTGAGTTTGAGGGTAGCCTGGTCTACAACTCCTTCAAGCATACTTTTAATTGATTTCATATAGAAACTACTAAGGGAGGGTGAGTAATTAATTTTGCTTCTAATCCTTGAGTGCTACATCATCTACAGTATTGAAAACCCAGGCTCATTGGTGAAGAGTGAGTATTGGGGGTGCCCCCCCCCGTTAGAAGTGTCTGGTAGAGACTGTAAAAGCTATTGACCAAGTTTTCATTAATGATGTGAATTCCTAGTGAAAGAGCCTGAGGTAAACCGGTGGTAGGTGGCTACGTCGGGATCTGATGGTTCAGAGGGAAGTCTTCCCATAAAAGTCTTAAGTGAAGAATGAATGAGAAGCTGCCACCTTGCCTCCCCAGAAGGCCTGGACTGCTGTGTGGTTTCCATTCTGTGTCCAGTGGGACTAGCTGCCTCACTGAAGAGACCAGAGGGTCCAGGTAGAGCCGGGCGAGGGCAGGGTCATAAAACTGGTGGTGCACTTCTTTCAGGTGCTGTGCCCTCTGAGCCACCCTCCTCCAGGGACAAAGGCAGCCAGTTTCCAGGGGACAGCCATGACTTCCACAGATCGAATCTGGTCACAGGGAAGGGCCTGAGGAGCCAGGCGGCCGAGCAGGAAGCCCAGACCATCCACGAAGAGAATGTGGCAAGACTGCAGGCCATGGATCCTGAGGAGATCCTGAAGGAGCAGCAGCAGTTACTGGCTCAGCTTGGTATGGGTGCTAGGTCTTCTCGCTGGGGCCAAGCTAAGGAAGAGCTGCCCCTTGTTGGGGAAGGCCTTCTGTGAGGGCCAGGCACTTCGCTGTGTGTTGGCTTGTTTATTTTGGTAGTTGGAATTGAACCCTGGTCCTTACATATTCTAGGCAAATGCCATACCACTGAACTGTACCTCCAGCCCCTAAAGTATGTACAAGTACAGATCAGACCTGTTTCAAGTATTTATTTACTTAGTGGCATTGGAAATTGATATGCTGCATGATGAATACTTTTTGTGCATTTCTTCTCTTTTGTCCTTAAACTGTTCCTCTTCCCCTGGGAGAGATATGGTATTAACTTAATTTTTACTAATGAGACAGAAACCAAAAAACAAAAAAAATAGCTGGGCAGTGGTACTGTACACCTTTAATGTCAGCATTCACGAGGCAAAGGCAAGTGGATCTCTGAGTTCGAGGTCAGCCTGGTCTACAGAGTGCCAGGGCAGCCCAGGCTACACAGAGAAACTGTCTCAAAACCAAAAGCAGCCACGGCTGTGCTGCTCAGGGTGCAACCGGCCTTGAACCCCAGCACTTGTGAGGTGGAGGGAGGAGGGCCTGAGTCCATGCCCAGCTCCATGCCTAGTTTGAGGCCTGCTGTCTCAGTGAGACCCTTCTTCACCAACAGAAAATGTGAGACTTATGAGATGGCTCAGTGGGTAAGGGTGCCTGCTGAGCAAGCCTGACGACCAGGGTTCGATTCCTGGAACCCCGTGAAGGTGGAAGAGAGAACTGACCCCACTAAGTTGCCCTCTGACCCCACATGTGCACCATGGCACATATAACCTCCCTATATCTCCTGTAACAACTTAAAACAAAGAATTCCTCGAAAGGGGAAAAATATGAGGCTCAGAAATTAAGAAATTCTCCACAAGTCACATAGATGGTGAGAACTGTAGAGTGGATTAACTGGGGAAAGTGTGTGTGGGGGGGGGTGTTGCAGTTGAAACCCAGAGCTCTGCACATGCCAGGCAAGGCGCTTTATACACCTGGCCCTGTGTTTCGGATTAAGACACAAATACG
Source organism: Peromyscus leucopus (assembly GCF_004664715.2). Classification (NCBI taxonomy): domain Eukaryota; kingdom Metazoa; phylum Chordata; class Mammalia; order Rodentia; family Cricetidae; genus Peromyscus; species Peromyscus leucopus. The sequence goes on along the minus strand of NC_051066.1, from coordinate 95,518,612 downwards.
GATGAAATCTAAGATTTAGTGCTTCTCACTGGTCTAGCCCCCGGCCCATCATGTGTGACTGGGCTGCCTGCTGCTGGTCCCGCTGTGCTTTATCCCGGCCCATACTTCATCACCGGGTGTAAGCGACTACAGTATTCCTGTTGCACCTGATAGGGTGCTGTGCCGCACCTTTCTCCCAGTCAGTCCTGTCCCCGCTGTCTGCTGAGCACTTAGGTAACGTGTGCTCAGTTTTTAGTCAGTGTATGTGCAAGCTGACGGAGGACAAATGGAAGAAAGGCCTCTGTTCAACATCCAGTAAACCACAGCTGCTTCAGACTTGACCTGGTGGCAAGCCGAGGCTCAGGCATGGGAACCTGGGCCAGAGGACTGGAGCGCAGGGCCTCTGGGGGATAGTCAGGCCCCAGGGCTGTACAGGTGTGGGCTGGCAGGGTCATTCAAGAGCCACAGGACAGTGCAGGGGTCCTGGGCTGTCGGGGGAAGCAGTTTGTCTTGTCCTTGGCACCCAGGCCTGGGAGACTTTAAGCCGGTGTCGGGTGTGCAGGAGGCGCGGGAGTACCCACCCTGCTTCTTACTCTCTCCACCTTTACCCCAGACCCCAGCTTGGTTGCCTTCTTGAGATCTCATGGCAATGCCTTGGAGCAAGCAGGACCAAAGGCCACCAAGGAGCAGAGCCCAGGAAGTCCCACAGTTCCTGTCACTAAAGAAGAGCCCACCATGTCAACTTCTGCCAGTGAGTCCAGGAAGGAGGACAAGCCGGAGCCAAGAGCCCCAGGTGTGGAGGAGAGATGACGTCTTTTGATGGATAAGAGCAGGGAGGAAAGGGGGGCGGTGGTGGCGCACGCCTTTAATCCCAGCACTCGGGAGGCAGAGCCAGGCGGATCTCTGTGAGTTCGTGGCCAGCCTGGTCTATAGAGTTAGTTCTAGGACAGCCAGGGCTACCAAAGAAACCCTGTCTTGAAAAACCAAAAAAAAAAAAAAAAAAAAAAAAAAAAAAAGAAAAGAAAAAAGAAAGAAAAAGATTAGAGAGCGAATATGGGTTGGAGATTTAGCTCAGGGTAGAGTGCTTGCTATAGAGCGCTTGCCTAGCAAGCGCAAGGCCCTGGGTTCGGTCCTCAGCTCCAGTTTAAAAAAGAAAAGGAGAATAGCCAGGTATGGTGGCTCACGTCTTTATTTCCAGCACCCTGGAGAGGCAGAGGCAGGGGATATCTGTGAGTTTGAGGCCAGCCTGATGTCTCCATATCAAGTCCCGGGACAGCCAAGGCTACAAAAGAGGGGAGTGGGCTGCTGGGATGACTCAGAGAATAAAGGTGCTCGCCACCAAGCCTGAGAGCCTGAGGTAGACCCCTGGAACCTACATGGTGGAGAGAGAAGCAGCTCCCAAGGGCCGTTTTGTGACTTCCACACACGTTGTAACACGCATACACACCTACCCCTCATACACAAAATAAATAAATGTGAAAAAAGAAAAAGTAGAAAAAAACTGCTTTCTCCTTGGCCTGGCTGGTGGGAAGAGGATGCTCCTCTGCCCTTGGAGGTGGAATGTTGATCTTCATTAGTGCCTGTAAATTGGCAGGGATAGTCCTCCTCTGCTGGGGCACGTCTTCCTGCATACACTTCTGCTTGCTTGTCCTGTTCCCCCCCTCCTCCCCACTCCTCCTCCCCACACCTGAAGAGGCAGCAAGAAGTCACCCGAGAGGCGGTGATGCGGCTCCCTCCCATCTTCCCGCCCTTGCCGCTGATGCACACAGCTCCTGCTTCGTCCTCTTCCCTCAGTGTTGCAGGGCTGGCAGGGCCAGGCTGAGGGGAGAAGAAGCTGATGCAGGACCTCAGACATGCCAGACCAGAAGCAGAGGCCAGTGGACACACTTATTTCCAGAAACAAGATTATTCCATTAGGGATTAACAAAAGAGAAAATTGAATTAGGACCCGGAACCGCCTGCTCCTGGAGGCCTGCTGGGCCAGCCAGGCAGGCTGAGGGGGGGTGGGGTGGGGGAGCTGAAGGATGTGGTATCCTGGGCCACTGGAGCAGCTTAGCTGCCACCTCTTCTTTGTCCCTGTCCCTGTCCTTCAGCGGTCTGGGACCAGAGAGTGGACTGCTGTACCTCCCTTGGCCTGTGGTGTCCTGTCTTCCTCTTCCGTTCCTCCTCCTCTTCCTTTTCTCCTCTTTCTCCTTCGAACAAGTCTTGGGGGTCAGCGAGGGGCTGGAGCCAGGACTGCCTGTGTCTGCTGTAGTTGAAACGTTCATCAGTTCCCAGGGGTTCCAGCCCCCAAGCCATGCCATGTAGCCATAGCTAGGGGTAGAAGCTGCTAGATTCAGTGCAGAGGGCCTGTGGCCGCTGACAAGTGAGCCAAGCCCCCGAAGGAACACTGTGCTTCTCTCTCCCTAGCACTGAAGCTGCCCGTGACCCCCCACAAAGAGTGGCTCCACATGGACACGGTTGAGCTGGAGAAGCTCCACTGGACCCAGGACCTGCCCCCGCTCCGGCGGCAGCAGACACAGGAGGTGAGGGACCAGGGGGGATGGGGCTGCTGCGCTCCTGCCCAGAACTGGGCCTTGAGAACGAGCTCTCCTGTGCCCTCAGCTTCTCTCCTGTCTCCTGCCTGCCCTAAGGAAATGAGCCTCGTTTCCAGTCAGAGGTAGAGCCCAGACCTAATCCTAAAATGCTTGAGCTTGAGGTGGTGGAGTATGGAGAAGTTGCCGCTGTTTCAAGCCCAGTCTTTTTCTTTCTCTTAGAGAATGCAGGCCCGATTCAGCCTTCAGGGAGAGCTCCTGGCACCCGATGTGGATCTGCCCACCCATCTGGGCCTGCACCACCATGGAGAAGAGGCAGAGGTAAGGTCTGGGACCCAAAGAAGACTGGCAGGTGTTTAACAACTGCAGAAAAGGAGCTCCGGTCTGCTTTGACCTGGGTGCCCTGTTCAGCTCCCGGCCTTGCTCTCACTCAGTTTCTTAGAGTCAAAATGCTGTTCCTTCTCTGGCATTTTGCTGTGTTGTGGAACTCAAAAGCCAGGCCTTGCATGCTTTCCCTCAGGCCATTCCATGTCTCATGGGGCTGCCATCCTGTTTTCCTCTGTCTGGCCTAAGTCAAGCCGCCCCTTACCTGGGAACGTTCCCCAGCTCTCCTTGGCTCTCAAAGTGAGGTCCTAGCCCCTCAGCCTGGCAGGACAGTCTGTAGGTCCTCCAGCTCTGCCTCCTCTACTCCTGCTCCACCATCCGCTGAGGCCGCCACACGATCGCCATTTTCACAGCCTAACAGGGCTCCCTCCAAGGAATGTCCGTACCCTTAGCTCATGCTGGGCCATTGGAGCCGCACCTACCTATGGAGACAGTCCTTTTCCACACCTGTCTTCTGACTGGAAATTAAACATCAGCTACGGGCTGCTCTTTCAGAGGTCCTGAGTTCAATTCCCAGC
>NC_051066.1:95153993-95213993 GCF_004664715.2 Peromyscus leucopus | reverse complement strand
GCTGTAGATTGCGAAGGAAATCTTAACTTTGAGCAAAGGTTATGCAACTAAATAGTGGTGAATACAGATTGGTTTATTTTTAGTTCCTGCCCTCATTGTGTCGTGTGTGTTTGGGCAGGGTGTTGTACAGGGTTAGAAGTGAGTTGTACAGACCAGTGAGTTTTTGTTTGTTGGGAGGGTGTAGTGATGCTATGAAAGGTGTGATCTCCAGTTCCAGCAGAGTACAACCTGACAGAGCAGCTGCTTGAGAACAGTTCTGGAATGTGAGCTTCTGGGTGCTGCTGCCTCTCCTGGGCCCCCCTGCCCACCCACTGTCACACCACATTGATTCTGTGGGTGCCCAGGACCCTCCTGTCCGGTCTCCTATTGCATTGGAAATGCGCAGGTGATATCTTTAGCAGGTTTGGAATAATTAGTAAGGTTCCTTACCCTTTAGTTTTCTCCCAGTTCCAATTTCTGTCTAGAAAGGGATAAGGAGAACTGTGTGTCAGGATAGGGAACAGAACTCTGAAGGAGTAGAACCTTATGAATGAGGAAGGGGGTTCAGAACATAGACTGTTTGGAAGTTTACATAGAACTCACTGCCCTAGAAGCAGCTGCAGAGATAGAGCTGTCTTCTGGGTTTAGCAGAAAATTACTCAAAACAGTATACACGTGTTACAAGCAATAAACACTATTATGAAGAGCCAGAGCAGATATCTTATTATATATAGGAAAAGGCAAATGTATCATGACCTGGCAAATGTATCAGATTCAGAAGATGAGAATTCATATAGATGTGGTAGCTTATTTTATGCCTGTAACCCGCACTAGGGAGGCTAAGATCAGAGGGTTATGAGTTCAAGACAGACTAGACCTATAGCAAATTAGACTGATAGCAAGATACTGTCCTTTTGCAGGCCAGATGGCTTCTCCGGTGAAGGTGCTTGACACCAAACCTGATGTCTCGAGTTTGATTCCAGGACCTACATGGTGGAAACTATGGCACGTTGTCCTCTGACCTTCACATGTGGGCGGTGGCACAAATGCATGTGGACACATGTGTGCACACATACACACAACTATAATTTTTTTAAATAAAAGGAAGGAGCTGAGAGGGTGGTTTAGCAGTTAAGAGCTTGCCGTTCTACAGAGGACCCAAGTTGGCTCCCTGCACCCACATATCAGCTCACTATTCTCTGTAACTCCCCTTTTTTAGCCTCTGTTGGCACTAAAGCCCACACACAAGCTACACATACATACATTCTAGCAAAATAAAATAAAATAAATGAAAAGAAATAAATCTTACAGTCTCAAACAAACAAACTCAAGAGTTCAGATTTTGTACTGTAAACTTTTCAAATTCACAGAAAAGTTGAGGTAAAATGACCACCAATACTTGTTTTAATTTACATTTGTTGTTATAGTTTTTGCCACATTTGCTTTCTGTGTCTATTTCCTGTTCATTAATCTGTTTTATGTATTTATTTTTGGTGTAAGGGACTGAACCTAGCATCTGGCTTTTATGAAATACTGGTAGAAAGGGATGTACCCTTGAGCTCCACCTCGAGCCTGATTTTGTTTTTGTTTGTTTGAGACAGGGTCTTACTGTCTCCCTGGTTGACCTGGAACTCACAGTACTTTACTTTACCCTTACTTTCCTGTGCTGTGTAGGAAGAGGGAAACCGTTGATAACCTCAGTACTGTCACAGTTCCTAGGAAAGTTGAGAGTGATTTTCTGTCACCTGCGGTCAGTAATAGTAAAGGTCGCCCTGTCTGAGAAGGTGCGTTTTTGTTCTGTTGTTTGGTTGGGTCACTTTCTTCTTTTCTTGGGCTGGGGTTGGAAGCCATTCCGTGAGCATGCTCTGAAAGTATTTCGACTGATGTCCATCCCCTGCTTGTTTTAGAAAATACCTTTTTGGTCACTTTTTGTTGTTTTTCTAGATGGGGTTTCTCTGTGTAGACCAGGCTGGCCTCCAACTCAGATTGCCAGCTCTGCCTCTCGGAGTGCTGGGATTAAAAGTGTGCTTCCACTACCACCCAGTGGTCTCCTTTAATTCTTAAGAGAATATAGGTTCGATCTTAAAGTCCTTATATTGGAGAAACGTTGGGGTATGAAGCATTCAAAGGAAGGCTAGAGGAGCAGGCTCAGCTCTACAGTTTGCCCCAGAGGTGCTCTTGCCTGCGGTTGTACGCTTTAACCCAGGTTGTCCTCATCATTAAGATTAGGCTCTAAGTGATAGCAAAATAATTTCACCTATCTTTAACTTCTCATGCTTCCCCCTGCCAGTCCATGAAATACCTTCCTTCCCTGAACTCGAGGCAGAAATGATAGGAAGCTCTGAACTCAGGGTTAACAGGGTCTTTTCATTCGTCATATAAAATAAATTACCCTGCATGAGCAGGGTAGACTACAGCTACCTTCATTCAGGACATAGTCATAGTCACAGTCTATTCTAAGGGAAGTTGTTGACTCCTAAGATCTCCTTTGCGTTTCCAGGAGTGTTAAGGTTTTGGGTGCCTGTCTGGTTAGTTTAGCCACTTCAATGAGTTTAGTTTTACTAAATAAGGAAACATGTCCTGCCTTTATTCCTGGCAGTTCTAGTACTTTTATGCAGGTGGATTGTGTAGCTCTTTTAAAGGTAGATGAAGCCAGTGTGGTGGTCCACGTGTGTAATATTGATGCTCTGGAAACTGAGGCAGGTTGCAAGTTTAAGGATAGCCTGTGTGAAAGAATGAGTTCACGATCAGCTCTACACTTTGGTACACACTGAAGGTTGTTTTATGTTCTTTGTCCCAGTGAACTTAGCACCCTTTTTTGTTTGTTTGTTTTTGTTGTTGTTTGAGACAGGATTTCTCTGTGTATCCCTGGCTGTCCAGGAACTCCCTCTGTAGAAAGGATGGCCTCCTTCTCAAGAGATCCACCTGCCTTTGCCTCCTGAGTTAGCACCTTAATATTTACAAAGCTGTGTTTAATTTTATCATTATAACATTACATCCAAAATATAGGTGATAGGTTCAGATATGAGCATACTGAGAATGTTAATAGTTGCCATTTTCTAACGTTTTGTCATTGATTCCCATATGGGCAAGTTTGTCTTGAAGGTAGCAGTTTCTTATTTTTTAAAGCTACTTTTGTGCATACTTTTTTTTTTTTTTTCCCCCGAGACAGGGTTTCTCTGTGTAGTTTTGCGCCTTTCCTGGAACTCACTCTGTAGACCAGGCTGGCCTTGAACTCACAGAGATCTGCCTGGCTCTGCCTCCCAAGTGCTGGGATTAAAGGCATGCGCCACCACCGCCCGGCGCTTACTTATTTTTTTATATATCGGCAAATTATGACTTCCAAAAGCTATAAACTGTTTTTTTTTATAAAATATGGAGTGTAATAACACAAGTCCTTACCAAAGGAGTTTTAAAAATACATCCATACTACAAGAGGGCTTTTATATTCTTCTATAATAATGATCTAATAATTCATTTATTAGTTTTAGGAGTTGGATTAGATTGTGACATATGCCTTAATTTAAAAATTGTATAAATCTCTCTATACACACACAAATACATACACAAGAAATTCCCAGTAAGGGTCACAGTAAACTATTCATTTCATGGTTTTAGCATGGGAGATTGGGGACTCGGGTGTTAGGAAAATTACATTGTATATTGTTTTGTTCCATTTACATCTTATCATGCATATAACGTTAAAATAATATATAAATATAAAATACTCTAAATTGATATGTTAAAGTTAATACAAAAAGAAATATAATTTGATCATTCCTCATCTTAACCAATCTGAAATGTGAGACTCTGAACACTAAAACTGACCTAGTGAACTAAACATTATATGTACTTAAAACTCCTGTAGGGGCTATCGCAGAGCCCAGTGGGTAAGGGTGCTTGCTCTCCAAGCAGGACCTCAGTTCCAGTCCCCAGCCTCATGGAGAGGCAGGCATGCCTGTAACTTCAGCACTGGGACGTGGAGAGAGTCCGGTACCTGGAGCTCACTGGTCAAGCAGCTGGGCTGGCCAATTAGTGGGCTTCAATTCTCTCTTAAGAGACTCAGTTTCGAGGCAGCTGGTTGAGGGTGATAGAGGAAGACACCTGAAGTCCTGCTCTGGCTTTTTACCTGTGTGTGCATGGGTACATGTACTCCCGCACACACTACACATACTGTACATACTACACACAGAGAGAGTAGTGTAAAAATAAGTAAAACCAGGATGGAAAAGATGGCTCAGTGGTTGAATGCACCCTGATCTTCCAGAGGGCCCGAGTTTGGCTCCTAGCACCCATTGTTGGATGGGCTCACAACCACTGTAGCTCTAGTTCCAGGGGATCCAATTCCTCTGGCTTCTGAGAGCATCAGCACTCACTTGCACAGACCTAGAAACATAATAAAAAAAAATAAACATATTTCTAAAATACTCAACACCAATATGAAAGATTATCAACTACTAATTGAAAATTAAGCTATTAGGGGCTGGAGAGATAGCTCAGCAGTTAAGAGCACTGGCTGCTCTTCCAGAGGTCCTGAGTTCAATTCTCATCACCCACATGACAACTCACAACTGTCTGTAAGTCCTTTTCCGAGGGATCTGACACCCTCACACAGACATACATTACAGGCAGAACACTAATGTACATAAAATAAAAATAAAATTAAGCTATTGGATCTAAGTACACAAATTATATTAGACTATATTAAAGAAATGGAAAAGAATGTTGAGATGGTAAACACAGGTTTCTTTTTTCCAAACTTTTTGGGAAATGTAGTTATTCTTTAACCGACTTATTAGTTTTGTTCAACTAAGGAATTTATTACAAGAGTGGCCTTTGAGGCCAGATGCCAGGCCTGGATAAATTGATCAGATTCCTAAAGAAAGCAGCTGTGACTGGCATGGTCAGGAAAGTAGAGAGGAGTTAGCATAGCAGTATAATCTACCCCTCGAGGCTCTCCTGAAGGGATGCTGAGGGGAAGCTAACAGTTAACTTGGTGTGCCTTCCAAACGCCAGGCATTTCCTCTCAGCCTCTCCTCACAATCCCATTCCCCTACACCCTGTGGTACCATGGCTGTCATAGTGTGTACCCTTTGCACAGAGTTCCCACCGGAGGCCTTTAGCTGCCGCCGTACCCTGCTTGTTCTGCCTGAAGGGGGCAGTTACAGCTCCTTCTCTTCTCTCTCTCTCTCTCTCTCTCTCTCTCTCTCTTCTCTCTCTCTCTCTCTCTCTCACTCACTCTCTCTCTGCACACTTGAGTTCTTAGAGCTCCACTTGAGAGAGGAAGCTAGAGCCGAAGAGGTCACAGCTGCCCGGTGTGTCCTCTTGTCTCGGCCCGATCACTCACTTCCTGTTTCACCTCCTGCCTGTTTACTTTACTTCATTGTTCCTAATACAGCAAGTCCAGTGCTGTTGCTTGACTTCAGGAGGACAACCACCAGAACCACACTTAACCCTTAATGCCTGCCTAACAGGTGCAGCTGAGACGAAGTCGGAAATTGTTGCCTACTGGGGCGGTAGTCTTTTCTCCCGTGGTCCTGTTCTATCCTCTTGCCTCCGACCTGCCGGAAGACTACACTGCTTCCCAGAGATGCCTTTGCATTTTCACTCTTGTGTTACACACCTGCAGTTATACACTGCTTTTAGCCGGCAGCTTGTGCTGGAGGTCACGGAGGTGATCCAAACTGAGGAGCAATTAGCTTCTCTTGTAGATATCATCTGGTCAGAGCATGGCCACTTTGTCCAGCAAACAAGCTGATCCCAGGTTGTGGTGGTCTGTCACCTGATAAAGTCCTGAAAAGTGACGACATTGGGGATGTTTGGTGCAGAAGGAAACTAGACTTTAAAAACAGAATTGTTTGATGTGCCCCCAATATTTAGTTTAGCATTATCTACTTAGAAATTCCAGTCTGAAGAGCCAAACTAGCTAATAGGTTTGGATTTTTTTTTTTTTTACTTTAGCTTTATTTCATTTGGGTGTGTGAGTGTGTGTGTGTGTGTGTGTGTGTGTGTGTGTGTGTGTGTGTGTGTGTTTTGCTACTAAGCAGGTACTCCACGACTGACGTATAGTTTTTGCCCCAAACATTTATTTATTTATTTATTTATTTATTTATTTATTTATTTATTTATTTATTTATTTATGTATTTGGTTTTTCGAGATGGGGTTTCTCTGTGTAACAGCCCTGACTGTCCTGGAACTCACTCTGTAGACCAGGCTGGCCTTAAACTCACAGAGATCTGCCTGCCTCTGCCTCCTGAGTGCTGGGATTAAAGGTATACACCGCCACTCAGCAATTGTTTTCTTTTTTTTAGAAAAAGATTTTTGTGTTTTTTATGGCATGAGTGTGTGTGTGTGTGCTGGAAATGATACACCTACACTTTTGGTTGGGTTTGTTTGTTTGTTTGTGTTGTTGTTGTTGTTGTTTGAGACCGGGTTTGTCTGTGTGGCCCTGGCTGTCCTGGAACTCACTTTGTAGACCAGGCTGGTCTTGAACTCACAGAGCTCCATCTGCTTCTGCTTCCAAGTGCTGGGATTAAAAGCCTTTGCCACTACCACCTGGCCACCTACACTTCATTTTCAGAGCCAGCTTTCATTGCTTTTGATTTAGTTTCTTTTCCAGCTCCTCCTGCTCTTTAGTTTTTTGTTGTTTTAATTTGCTGTTTTGACATTCTAGAAAAGTTGCCTGGCTCCCATCTCTCCCACTGGAACATGTGATGGGCTGTGGGTGTAGTGTGAATACATGTCTACTGCTTTAATTGGGACTAACTTTGTGCTCTTCAGTTTCCCACAGTCAGATCACGCGCCTGTACAGCCGGTTCACCAGCCTGGACAAAGGGGAGAATGGGACTCTCAGGTAAGCACTCTTTCCCTCTCAGAAAACCAAGAACTTCCTAGCAGCTGGCTTTATTCCAAGGGTAGGCACACTAAGTGTCTTGCATTTTGAGGGCAAGGACCATTTTGGACAGTGTCTACATATCGTTGGTCCACCAAGTAGTTAAATAAGCAGAACAGTGATACTAACTCAAGGCTAGGCTTCTGCCGCTTTATTCCAACTCTCTCTAGTTTAGAGACTGCTCTTCCAGTCCTAGAAAGTTTTTGTTTGTTTTGGTTTTTCAGGACAAGATTTCTCTGTGTAGCCCTGGCTGTCCTGGAAGTCACTTTATAGACCAGGCTGGCCTCAAACTCAGAGAGATCCACCTGCCTCTGCCTCTCAAGCACATGCGCCAACACTGCCCGGCTGAATTAGGATTTTGGGTTTGTTTTTTTAAATGCCTTCTTTCTTCACAAGCATTTTCCCATGGCCCTTGCAAACACATTGGTTTTTATAAAACTGACCCATTCATGGCTTAGGTTACTCTACTGTCTCTCATGACCCACCCCATATCTTAGGGAACATCACATTATGTTGATGCTGGACTAGGTGTTCAGTGTTTTGTTTAGACTGACGGTTCTCATCTGAAGGCTGACTTACCACCCAGGGACAAAGGTCCAGAGGTAGTTTTGATGGTCATGATTGGGAAGTGCTGCTGAGATGATGTAGTCAGCTGTCCTTCAGTAGCACCGTGACCAAGAACCATGCTGCACTAGGGCCGGAGGGATGGCCCAGTGGTTAAGAGCACACGCTGATTTTGCAGAGGACCTGAGTTCTGTTCTGACACCCACATCAGTCTTCTTACAACTGCCTGTAGCTACAGCTGCAGAGGATCCAATACCCTCGACACCTCTGTGGCCACCTGGGTATTAAGACAAGAGATGGGTCAGGCTTGGTGTTGAACATCTGTAATTCCAACTTGAGGAGTTGAGGCAGGCCTGGGTTTACTATGTAGCTATCACATAATAAGGCCCTAGCTTTAAAAAAAAATAAAAAAAAAAGCTGGTATTAAAAGATAGGATTTAGGTCTTTATGACATTAGAAGTCCATGCGTAGGTCCCATTATAGAGTATGAACTGATTCTGGCTAGATTGTATACCCTACTTGATACTACATCTGTTATTTATAGGTATGTGCTTTCAGATAAAATTAATGTTGTTAGGTTATTGAAATGAAATATGTGATCATAGAATTCAAAAATAAGCCTTTGTTTTCATGTAAAAGTGTGGATTTTTAATATATACTTAATTTTTATTTCATGTTCAATGGTGTTTTGCCTGCATGTATGTCTATGTGAAGGTGTCAGACCCCCTGGAACTGGAGTTACAGACAGGCGTGAGCTGCCATGTGGGTGCTGGGAATGGAAGACCAGCAAATGCTCTTAACTGCTGAGCCATCTCTCCAGCCCCGAGGATTATTTTTCACCCTCTTGTTAGACAAGAGGAACTACATTTTGTTGGGCAGATAGACATTTGTATTGTAGGACAAATTATGTAATCCACAATCCTGTTCTCAATGAGGCATCACGGTGGGCCCTCCAGCTGTTAACACCTGGCCCGTTATGCACCACAAGAATGGAAAAAGATAATACTTACGGGTTCCAAAGATTTTACTAAATCACCACATAAGTGGATCACTGGTCAGGGTTACCAGACAAGGACTCAGAAGCCTTGTTTTTCCTTACAGTCCTGAGCAGGGACAGAAGTGGGGTTTATAAGCACAAAAATCACAAACATGTTGCTGAGTTACAGTTAAAGTGTTCACCAATCAGAATTTAGAGATTAGGGGCTACCTTGAGTGGTCCATGATTGCCAACCCACAAACAATGCAAGCCTTTCAGTCCAACCAGTCAGATTCATTTGTTCCTTCTTTTGTTAGGAACAACCATAATGTTTTTAGAGAACTAAAGATGCATAACAACTATTCCTGTGGTTTAGGGAGGAGGTTAGTCAGCCATTGGAAGTTCTCAGCTCCTCTAGTACTTGGGAACCTGAACTTTATTTCACCCTATGGGTAAATGGAGTCTGAAGTCAAAATGGTAGTATTTAAGCCAAGATACTTTTGCTTTCTCCCTTCAGAGGTCAGAGACAACTTGAAAAAGTTGACTCTGTGAGGACTGGAGCAATTTAGAGCAGTTGTTCCCCCCTCCCCCCAGCTGAGGACCAAACCCAGGGCCTTGCGCTTACTAGGCAAGTGCTCTACCGCTGAGCTAAATCCCCAACCCCAAATTTTTGTTTTGTTTTGTTTTTGTTTGTTTGTTTTTGAGACAGGATTTCTCTGTGTAGATTTTGGTGCCTGTCCTGGATCTCACTCTGTAGACGAGGCTGGCCTCGAACTCACAGAGATCTGCCTGCCTCTGCCTCCCAAGCTCTGGGATCAAAGGTGTGCCCCACTGCCGCCACCACCAGTTGTTGCTCTTGCAGAAGACCTGGGTTCGATTCCCAGCACCTAATGGGTGGGTCATAACCATGTGTAACTCCAGTTCCAGGGGATCTAATGCCCTCTTCTGACCTTCACAAGTTCCAGGCATGCAAGTGGTACACATACATATACATAGGTAAAACACTTATAAAGTAAAAACAAATGAACCTAAAAAGAGTTAGCTCTCCCTGCCACCGTGTTGGTACTGGAGATTAAACCTAGTCTTAATGGCAAATGCTCTATCTGATGAATCATCTCTTGTATATTTCATTGTTACTGCTCCCACCCCCCCACCTCATGTATGGATGTGCCCGTGTGTATGCACGAATTTATATATGGATGTGCATAGCATATACTTGTGTATATGTGGATATAGAATTTATAGGTCATAGATCCACATTGGGTGGGTGTCTTCTTCCTCCTCTTCCTTTTTATTTTTTAATTTATTTTTTTTTACAGAGTTCTCACTACTTAGCCTTGGCTGGCCTGGAACTCACTATGTAGACCAGGCTGGCCTCTAACTCCCAAGATCTGGCTACCTCTGCCTCATCATCCTTAGTGCTGGGATTAAGACATGAGCTACCTGGCCCAGCCAATCTTAACTTTTGAGACAAGGTCTTACTGAATCTCAAATTCATCAATTCTGCTAACCTGATTGGCCAGTGAGTTCCAGGGATCTGCCGTCTCCATCTCTCCAGTGTGGGGATTACCGATGTGCGCGGCCACCACCTGGCTTTTTTTACAGTGCTGGGATCTGAACTCAGGTTCTTATGCTTGTAAGGCAGGCACTTTACTGACAGAGCCATCTAACCAGGCCCTGCTGTTCTTTTGTTTTGTTTTTGGAGACGGGTTACGTGTATCCCTGCTGCCCTTGAGTTATTACATAACCAAAGATGACTTAGAACTTGTGATCCTCCTACCTCCACCTTCCTTTTGTTGCAACTTCAGGCGTGTGCCATTAGCCTGATTGTGTGGTGTTGGATTGGACCTGCGATTTCTTTCACGATATTCAAAACACTCAGCTGGGCTGTGTCCCCAGCTCCAGTCTTAATTTCGTCAGTCTCTTTTGATCTCTAGCAGTCTTCTACCGCTTGGGTGGGGTTGTGCTTAGGATCGAACATGGGGCCTTCATTTACTGAGCTTGTGCTCACTGACAGAAACCCTAGCTCTTCTTCCCTGTCCGCCATGACACTGATACTTTGGAAGATTAAATCATGGACAGTTTTGTATTCTTCCACAGAGAATAGCAAAGAAGTTTAGAGAAATACGGAGACAGTAGTGTTCAAAAAAGTTTAATGTGGGCTGAATGTGGTAGTACATGCCTGGTATCTTAGTACTCAGAGGCTGAGGCAGGAAAATCGTGTGTTCAGGCTGGCCTGCACTGCAGAGTTAAGTTCAGGGCCATCCTCAGCTACCATGCCATGATAATAATAATAATAATAATAATAATAATAATAATAATAATAATAATAATAATTAAAAAAACGATATGGGGCCAGGCAGCAGTGGCGCATGCCTTTAATCCCAGCATTTGGGAGGCAGAGCCAGGCGGATCCTATGAGTTCAAGGCCAGCCTGGTCTACAGAGTGAGATCCAGGACAGGCACCAAAGCTACACGGAGAAACTCTGTGTCAAAAAAAAAAAAAAACAATATGGGAAACTTTTTTTAACAACAAAAAACATATTTTGACTTGAAGTCTTGGGTTTAAACCATTTCTGCCCTTTAGTTGTGGCAAGGGCAAGTTACTTTGTCTCTCTAATTCAATTTCCTCAGCTCTACAAGGGCACAGATAAAGCATGGCATGAAAAAAAGAGTGATACTGTATCAAGTTGGAGCAGCACAGGATGTATGTATAATGAATGGTATCACAGCCACCATGTTATGTGAAGCTGACTGCTCTTACCATGTTCAAGGTTAAATCTTCTCCAGTTCTCGTCCATGAAAGGATTCTTGCCCTTTGTTTTTCTTTCTTTTTCTCTCTCTTTTTTTTTTTTGGGGTGGGGCGTTAGTTTTTTGGGAAACTATGTGAGGGTCTCACTCTAGTTCAAACTGTTCTAGATCTCACTCATAGCTCAGGCTAGCCTCCAAATTCTGGGACCATAGGTGTGAGCCACTGTGCCCTGTAGTTCTTTTCTTGAATGGAAACATCTCAAGAATTTCTTGCATTTTGCTGGGCAGTGGTGGTGCACACCTTTGCTCCCAGGTGGATCCCTGTGAGTTTAAGGCCAGCCTAGTCTACACAGTGAGTTCCAGGTTAGCCAGAGCTGTTACAGAGAAGCCCTGTCTTAAAAGGAGAGAGAGAGAGATTCTTGAATTTCTTAGGTATTTTAGCCCTTCCCAAGCAAGCGTCTTCAGGCTCCTCCAACTGCCTGCTCCTACATTCAAGTTCTGTGGTAGATGATTGTGTGTATTTGCTGTTCACAGCACCAAACCTAATAACTACAAAATGGTAATGTCTAAGAAATCATTTACTAAGGAGCAGCTTACTATTTGCTCATTGTTTGGTTTATTGACATGACCTGTTTGCTGAACTTACTGGAATGTAGCAAGATTAAATCTTGCTTCATTCACACCTGAGTTGGTGCAAAACACATTTGGCAGATATTCTAGTGACTCGTATAATTTGCCACAGAAGTAATTCCAGGAGGCAATACTCTTACCGGGTTGTACTCTGTTGGATTTAAAGGAGTTCATGCCAAAGGTCAGTGGTCTCTAGCTTAAGGTGTTTCTCTTGGCAGCCGGGAAGATTTCCAGAGGATTCCAGAACTTGCCATCAACCCCCTGGGGGACCGGATCATCAATGCCTTCTTTTCAGAAGGGTGAGTTGGGTGGCTGTTGTTGTTGGCAGCCCTTGGTCTTGGCTCCTTCCTTTGTTGTCTGGCCTACATAATTGCTAATGTAGAATAATTATAGTAGTAATAATAATAATGTATAATAGAATAATGATAGTTGTCATCTCAGATCGTGGTTGTCCAGAGTTAAATTGGACATCCCTAATTTTCATATCTAGATTATCTCTTGTGTTCTACCCACCTTGATTTTTTTCTTCTCCTTCCTTTTGTGTCTGTGTGTGTGTGTGTGTATACCACCTGTTTAGTGCCGTCAGAGAGTATTAGATCTGCTGGAACGGGAATTGTGGAAGTCTAGTTCATAATTTACAACACATAACATATTATTGGCTGTTAAAGTGTTGGACAATGCAGTCTGCATTTGTGGTCATTTGCTTCTCCCTTGATTCCTCCTCCCCTCCAAGCTATTTCAGTTTTTTTTTTCCTTTGTTTTTGAGATGGGAGCTCTCACTGTATAGTCCTAGGTGACCTGGAACTCATTACATAGACCAGGCTGGCTTCATACTTAGAGTTCTGCACACCTCTGCCTCCTGAGTTCTGGTATTAAAGGTATGCCCTTCCATATACCTGCTTGCTTTTTTTTTTTTTTTTTTTTTTTGGTGGGGCTGAGTCACAAGCATATGTATTGATATATGCTGGTCAAATGCTTTACCACTGAGCCATTTCCCTAGCCTCCTGCCTTGGTCCTCTCCCTCTCATATATATGAGATTACATATACACAGACATATAATACATGCACACATATTCTTTTTTTTTTTTTTGTTTTTCGAGACAGGGTTTCTCTGTGTAGCTTTGCGCCTTTCCTGGAACTCACTTTGTAGCCCAGGCTGGCCTCGAACTCACAGAGATCCACTTGCCTCTGCCTCCCAAGTGCTGGGATTAAAGGCGTGCGCTGCCGCCGCCCGGCTGCACACATATTCTTTGTTCACATTATATATTACATAAATGTGTGTGTGTTCACATAATCCTGTTTTTTAACTGTTTGTGGGTAAATTGCATTCATTTATCTCTGAATGCTTTGTATATGTTTGCTTAGAAGTTATCCTTGCTGAAATTTAATATTGATCACTTACAGAGCAGGATGATGGTGCATGCCTATAACATGAGCAGTTGGGAGGCTGACACAATAGATGGCTTCCAGTTTTGAAGATAGACTGGGCTGTAGAGGGAGACCTTGTCTCAGAAACAAAAGATGACGACGGTGACGATGATGATGATGATGATGATGATGATGATGATGATGAACTGCTAGCACTATCAGATAAAATGCCCAGATAGGAAATTTTATGATTCCGAATTGAGAACAAAGGAATTTGCTGTTGAGGTGATGGTGGCTGTCTTATCTACTGTTTCTATTGCTGTGATAAAGCACTGTGACCAAAAGCAACTGATGGGGGAGAGGGTCTATTCCAGCTTACAGTTCAAAATCACAGTCCATCGCGTCATCGAAGGTCAGGAGAGGAACTCACGGTTGGAACCTGAAGGCAGGGACTGAAGTAGAACCATGGACGAGTGCTGCTTACTAGCTTTCTCCCATGGCTTACTCAGCCTGTTTTCTTCCCCCTTCCCTGCCCCCCACCACAATCAGAGTTTTTCTGTGTATCCCTGCTGTCCGGGAACTCAGAGATCTGCCTGCCTCTGCCTCTAAAGGCGTGAGCCACCACCAAGGCTTCATCCTGTTTTCTTATACTACCCAGGGGTAGCCCCACCCACACTGTGCTGGGCCCTCCCACATCAATCACTAACTTTAAAAATACTTGGAAGGCATGCCTACAGGCCAATCTAGGTTCTTTCTTCCCAGCTCTAGCCTATGTCAAGTTGATCTGAAAACTACCAGTACACACATGGTCCGGTCACACACGCCAGCAAAACACCCATACACATAAAAGGTTTTGTTTTTGTTTTAATTGAATAAGAAAACTCAAGCCAGTTAGATCAGGAAGGGTGGCAGGAATCAGTCAGACCAAGACACACTCCATTCAGAGTCCTGTTGAACCGAGCACTCTTCTGTTCTCCTTCCCTTCCTCCGTTCCTGCCTCCTGGAGCACTGTGGTCAGGAGTGCTTTGAGAGCCTGCAGAGCGCTGCACCCCGTCCACAGATGTGCCTTACACACAGACCGCTCACAGTGGAAAGTCCATTCACTAGAGTCATCTCGGGAACTTCTTTTCCCAAGCTCCTCAGTCGCCGTCAATTACTTGGAGAAACATCCTATAGAAGTCTTTTTCTTCTTCTTTTTCTCCTTCTTCTTCTTTTCTTCTTTCTTCTCCTCCTCCTTTTTTTCTCCTTCTCATTCTTATTCTTATCCTTATTCTTCTTCACATGTATTTATTTTGTGTGTATGTAAATTAAAGAGCAACTTTACTTTCAGAACTCAGTTCTCATTTGCACCAGTTGGATTCTAGAGAATGCACTCAGATTGTCTGGCCCCTGGAATTGCTCTGGAAGTCTGTTTGGAAAGGCAAAGCTGTCTTTCCTCTACTCTGTTTACTACCTGCCATCTTCTCCGGTCCTCTGCGGCCGGGCATAGGCAGCCTGTGCGGCCTCCTGCCCTTACCAGACGTGCTGCTTGGCTCCCAGGCTTGTATTTTTCCTGTCCTAAAGAGGGAGGGTTTCTTTTCTTCAGACTGAAATTTGATAGTAGAACCTGGATGTTTGGTTCTCTGTTATATAGACATTGTGTAATAACATCCCCCAGGTACTCCATGTTGCTTGGTTGCACAGAGCCTCCATGTTGGTACAGATACCATCCTACTCCATGAGGAGTGTGGCTTCCTGAGGGAAGCAAAGCTCACCCTTTGAGTTAGCCTTCCCTTGATCTCTCCCGTTAGTAGGTCTCTGAACTGTGTCTGCCTGACATGAAGAGACACTATCTGTCACATCTACACGAAGAGACCGAAGGTTATTTAAACTGTTTTGTTTTTGAAACATAGTCCCTTTTGCAGTACAAAATGAACTCAAGTTCAGAATCCCTTCTACTGCTGCCTCCTAAATGCTGGGATCACCCAGATAAGACTGGGATTTTGTTTTGTTTTGTTTTTGTTTTTTGATACAGGTTCTCACACTGTAGATTTGGCTAGCCTGGAACTATGTAGACCAGGCTAGCTTTGAATTTATAGAGATCTGTCTGTCTCCAAGTACTAGGATTAAAAGTGTATGCCACTATGCCTGGCGGGATGTTTTTAGGTAGCTCTGGGAAGCAGGTCACCTGAGACAGATAGGATTGTCTTAACTAAACAAGTCACATGGGTGCCCTGTATGTAACTGGTAAACAATTCATTTATTCAATATAGAATTATGTCATTTTTGTTGTTGCTATTTTATTTTTTTACTACATTCTCTCTCTCTCTCTCTCTCTCTCTCTCTCTCTCTCTCTCTGTGTGTGTGTGTGTGTGTGTGTGTGTGTGTGTGTGTGTGTGTGTGTGTGTGTGTGTGTTGTAGGCACACATACATGGAGGTGAAAGGACAACTCCCAGGAGTCAGTTCTCTTTCTACTGTGGGTTCTGAGGACTCAACTCAGTCCTCAGACTTAGCAGCAAATGCCTTTACCTGCTGAGGCTTCTCAGCTCAGCTGCCGTGAATTTCAGATCCTCCTCTCTCTACTCACTGAGTGGAGGGGATTATGGGGATCCACCACTATGACCATGTGCTGAAGTTCAAACTCAAGGCTTTGTGCATGCTAGACAAGCATTCTATTGACTGAGCTACATCTTCAGCCTAAAACTACTTTTTTTTTTCTCTCACTATATAACTCTGACTGGCCTTGAACTTGAATAGATCTACCTAACTGCCTCCCAAGTGCTGCCATCCTCCTTTTTTTGAAACAGGGTCTTATGTAGCCCAGGCTGATCCCCAAATCTATGTAGTCAAGAATGACCTTGAACTTCCTGTTCTCATCTTCCTGCCTCATGAGTGCTGGGATTATAGGCATGAACCACTATACTCAATTTTATGTAGTACTAGGCGTTTAAGCACAGGGTTTCATGCATGTTAGGCAAATACTTTACCAACTAAGCTGTATCCCTAGCCCTTTTAGTTGTTGTTATTTTGTTTGATTGATTTTGTTGTTCTTGTTGTTTTGAGAAAAGGTACTGCTGGGCTGGAGAGATGGCTCAGAGGTTAAGAGCACTGGCAGCTCTCCCAGAAATCCTGAGTTCCATTCCCATCAACCACATCGTGGCTCACAGCCATCTATAGTGGGATCTGATGCCCTATTCTGGCATGCAGGAATATATGCAGGCAGAACACTGTATATATAATAAGTAAATAAATCTTGGGGGCGGGGCGGAGTTCTGAGACAGGGTTTCTCTGTGTTGTTTTGGTGCCTGTCCTGGAACTCACTCTGTAGACCAGGCTGGCCTTGAACTCACAGAGATCCGCCTGGCTCTGCCTCTGCCTCCCAAGTGCTGGGATTAAAGGTGTGTGTCACCACCACCTGGCTGGCCTAGTACTCTTATGTGGCCTAAACTGGATTAAACTCAAAGCAGTCCTCTTGTCTCTGCCTCCTGGGTGCTGGGATTACAGGTTCTATTGCCATGCCTTACTGCAATGTTTATCTTTAGGGAGCCAGGCAGTGATGGGTATGCCTGTAATTTCAGCACTTGGGAGGCAGAGGCAGGAGTAGTTTCAAAAATTAAGGCCATCTTGGTATTCACAGTAAATTTCAGGCCAACCAGGATTACATGGTGAGATCCTGGTTCAACAAAACAAAGTATAGGGCTAGGGGCTAGAACGATGGATAATAAGTTAAAAACCCTGGTTGCTCTTCAGGAGGACCCAGGTTCAATTCCCAGCCCACAACATGGAAGCTCACTCCTGTTTAGGGAATGGGTTGCTCTCTTCTGACCTTCACAGGCACCAGGCATGCAAGTGGTACACAGACATACATGCAGGCAAAACACCCATACACATAAAAAACTTATTTTTTTAAAAAGAAAGAAAGAAAGAAAACCATAGGGCTGGCTCT
The DNA here is from genome assembly GCF_004664715.2 of Peromyscus leucopus. Classification (NCBI taxonomy): domain Eukaryota; kingdom Metazoa; phylum Chordata; class Mammalia; order Rodentia; family Cricetidae; genus Peromyscus; species Peromyscus leucopus. Next base: position 95,196,906 of record NC_051066.1, on the reverse strand, counting down.
ATAGCTCAGTGGTAAAGTGCTTGCCTAGTGTAGCTGAAGCCCTGTGTTTGATCCCCCAGCACTATAGGAGGAAGAGAGGGAGGAAAGCATAGCAAAGTTACTGGGCATGGTAATAGGCTTGTGCCTGTTAGCCTAGCGCTTGGGAAGTGGAAACAGGACCGCTGGGAATTCAAAGCCAGGCTGGCTACAGTGTCAGACTGTCTCAGAATAAGTAAACAAACAAGCAAGACTTTTTAGAATATCTTTAGGCATACCTTATTGTATTAACATAGTGGCTGTTACAGAGTGCAAAGCAGAGAGAGTTTTATCCTGTGTGGTGCTGGCCCTACTCTACATCTGATTTTTGGAAAAGATAAGTAAATTCAGTTGATAACTCTGACCATAGCTACGTACTCTCCTTCTTTCAGCCTAGTTAATCATTTAATGAATGAGAACAATATACCACTTTGCAGGGTTGGGGTGAGGCTTCTGGACGGAGAGACTGTGCAAGCCCTGAGGTGCAATGCATGCACATGGAAAGAAAGTTGTTATATGGACTTTCAGGCTAATCAGGCCCGAGGTGTTGACCATTTCTTGTGTCCATCATAAAGAGTCACCATGAATCAATATAGTTTAGTGGCAGAGTACTTACCTTCAGTTTGATCCCTAGACACTGTAAAAAAAAAAAACAACAACATACAAACAGAAGAGCCCACCCCGATTGACATGGTGTTCTGTTCTATTTCCTAATCAGAGAGGACCAGGTAAACTTCCGAGGATTCATGAGAACTTTGGCTCATTTCCGACCCATTGAGGATAACGAAAAGAGCAAAGATGTGAATGGACCTGAACCACTCAACAGCCGAAGCAACAAACTGCACTGTAAGGAGCATCCGTTCTGTGGCTTAGCATATTTCCTCCTCTCCCCCATCATCTCTGTGCTCACTTACTCTTTCAACATTTATAAAAGCAGTCCATGGAGCCAAGCTGGGTTGGAATTCCCAGTTTACCTTTTTTTTGCCTATGAGACTTTGGACAGGTTACCTGAGGTCTTTGGGCTGCAGTTTTCTCTTGTGTGAAATGAGATATTAAGGACTTTTATACATCATTTCCGTAGCTCATTCAGAGATTTTGGTTGCTGCTAGAGACAGGATCACATGTTTCCTAGGCAAGCTAAGGCTGCCTTAAATTCCTAATTCCATTGTCTCCACCTCCCATGTATGAGATTACTGGCATGTACCACCACACCTTATTTTTGAGGGGCTTAGGGTAAAGCCCAAGGCATAAAGTGTGCCAGACAAACACTCTTACTACTGAGCCACATCTGTAGTCCCCACTAAGAGATTCTTCCTGTTGTGAGAATTAATATATGTCAGGTGCTTTCCACAGCACCTTGTATATACGCTAAGTGTTACCTGCTCTTATAGTGGAGTATGTCTCGTAGGCCAGGCACTGTAGAAGGTACTAGAGTGACAGCAGGGAGCATGGGAGCAAGGCCCAGGCCCTGCCTGTGAGACAATGCTGAATCTCCGTCTGTTCAGGAAGTGGTGGATTCTGCATTTGACTGAAGTTCCAGTAACACAGAGGCAGTGTTTCATTTCCTGTGCCTCTTGCCTCTTGCCTCCCTTCTTTAGACACCAGATTTCCTTCTGCCCTTGTTGGCTATGGACTGGTGCCCGGTCCTTTACAACACTTTTCCAGGAAGTTGAAGTTGAATTTCTAGTTTTCTTTCAACACAAGTTGATATTGAAATTGTATGAAACTGATTGAGCCCAACTCTGCCTTGAAAGAATGCATGGGTGGTGCCCAGGAGTTTGTGCAGCCACAGATTAAATGGAGCCTGTGAAGATTTAAAGATCCTAGAAGGTTTTTAAATATTAGAACAGATACAAACAAGTTAGATTACATAATGCTACATTTCATATATTTGACAAATGCCCCATGAAGTTTTAGTTTGTGGCTGTTGGCCTTTGTCTGCTCATCTTCTTGGGAGGAGTATGAGTTCCCTTTTGTTGGCATTTATGGCCAGTTTGAGAATCACTGAAGTGAATCTTGTTATTTAGGCCAGAGAAGATTCTTGAACAAAAGTACTAAATTACTGTTGAGCTTTACCACAACATTATAGTGCTTGACAAATGGCAGAAAATTTCAATAGAAACAAAGCTGAATACAGCAACAGAATTCTGTGCATTATCCTCATGTTTGTTATAGACTGCACTGGTGAGCCACATTTTCCTCCTTCAAGACCTCCTTCATGCAAAGCCTTCTGTCTGTGGGTTGTTGGTGTTTTTATGTATTATGTTGTTTTTAATTGTTTTCTAGACAGTCTTACATTGTGGTCCAGGCTGGAACTCAGTGTGTAATCCTCCTCCCCTCGGCCTCCTGAGTGCCACCACGGCCAGCTTTGATTAGTGTTTTAGCAGATTTCTAGTGTATGCCCACCTGATGTTGATACTATATAGTAAGAATGGATTTGCCTGACTTGAGACCAGGAGTTACTGCATAATTGGAAAACCAGTTGTAGCATAGAATCCTAGGAAAGTACACATGGTTCACCATTTTCCTTTGCCTTAAGCTGCTTAAGCACTCGTTCTTAGTGACCTTGGGCCAGTGGTTGTGTACTTTTCCTTGTTTTCCCAGACAGGGTTTCTCTGTGCAGCCCTGGCTCTCCTGGAACTCACTCTGCCCACCAGGCTGGCCTTGAACTCTGCCTCCCTAGTGCTGGGGTTAAAGGTGTGCACCACCATTGGCCACCAGTAGTTGTTCTCTTTTTCTTTTCTTTTTTATTTCTCTGTGACGGGATCTCACTGTGTAGCTCTGGCTGTCCTGTAGATAGGGAACTCACAGGGATCCGCCTGCCTCTGCTTCCCGAGCCCTGGGATTAAGGGCATGCACCACACCCAGCTTGGTAGTAGTTGTTTTCTTGAGTGTGGGTCTGCTGATGGAAGTTGTATTTGCTTTTATTATACATTAAATAACAGGATGTGGTATTTGGTCAAAGAACAATCTTAAACCTTAAATTGATGCAGAGCACAGATGGTCAACTGAGAACCCAGCAATATGTGCATGTGAAACATCATCCATTTGTGTTGCATTCAGAGTCACAGGTACCTATCCAGTAGACATTTTGAGAAGATCATTTTTTCTTTCCGCAGTCATGAACTCCTTTGTCTGTGGACCCAGGGTCTAGAAAGGATATTCTACAAGAACCTCAGAGAATTGTAGCTTCTCCTGAAGCAGCTTTGCCTATATATTAACATTGATATCTCTCTCTCCCTCTCTCCCTTCCCCTCCCTCTCTCCCTCCCTCCCTTCCTCCTTCCCTCCTTCCTTCCTCTCTCCCTCTCTCCTCCCTCTCTTTCTTTTTTTTTAAGGCAAGGTCTTACTATGTAGCCTTGGCTGGCCTGTAATTCCAAATTTAAGCTGGCCTCCAAACTCAGCAGAGACCTGCCTCTGCCTCTGAATTGTTAGGATTAAAGGCATTCACCACCATACCCTATTGAGACTCTTTTTTAAAAAACTGAACAAAACAAACAAACAAGAAAATGCTCACCAGAAACTGGAGACATGATTCACAGGTTAAAAGCACTAGCTATGAGGGGCAGTGGTGGCATACATCTTTGATCCCAGCACTCCGAAGGCAGAGGCAGGTGGATATCTGTGAGTCCTAGGACAGCCAGGGCTACACAGAGAAACCCTATGTAGAAAAACAAACAAACAAACAAAAGGAGTAGCTGTTCCTCCAGAGGACCCAGGTTCCATTTCCAGCACCTACAGGGCAGCTCACAACCATCTGTAACTCCATTCCCAGAGAAATCCAAGAGCCTTCTTTGGCCTCTTTGAGTACCAGACATGCACGTGGTACACAACCAAACATGCAGGGAAAACAAAACAAACCAAAAACCAAAAAACCCACATACCTATTAAATAATAAACTTTTATTACAAAACAAAAATAGTTCTAGGGGCTGGAGAGATGGCTCAGCAGTTAAGAGCACAGGCTGCTCTTCCAAAGTTCCCAGGTTCAGTTCCCATCACCCACATGACAGCTCACAACTATCTGTAATTCCAGTCCCAGGGGATCTGACACCCTCACACAGACATACATGCAGGCAAAACACCAGTGCACATAAAGTAAAAATAAATAAATTATTAAAAAATTATCTTGTCTGGGCGGTAGTGGTGCATGTCTTTAATCCCAGCACTGGGGAGGCAGAGGCAGGAGGATCTCTGTAAGTTTGAGGCCAGTCTGCTCTACAGTGTTAGTTCCAGGACAGCCAGGGCTACAAAGAGAAACATTGACTTGAAAAACAAATAATAAATGAATAGATACATAAAAATAAATTTTAAAAAGATCTCCTTGCCATTGTTTTACAACAATATGAGTATACTTAATAAACTATACTCTTAAAATAGTTAAGATTGCAAATTTTGTTATATTTTTTTACTATATACACAGAAAAAAAAAATCAGTCAGTCACAGTTGTGTGTACCTATTATTCTGAATCCTTGGAGGATCACAAATTCAAAGCCAGATAAGCAACATATATATACTTTGTCTGAAAAAAACAAAAATCATTAAAAAAGGGCCAGGGACGTACAGCGAATGGTGGAACTTGCCTTTGGTAACAGCAGCCAGATCTCTGAATTCGAGGCCAGTCTGGTCTCCATGATGAGTTCCTAGTCTGCCAGGGCTATGTAAGAGACCCTGTCTCAAAAACAACAACAAGGGTCAGACTTGGTGTTGACTGGGCGTGATGGCACAGGCCTATAGTCAGCATTCAGGAGGCAGAAGCAAGCTAGTCTCTGTGAGGCCAGCCTAGTTTACCTAGTATATTCCAGGACAGCCAGAGCCACAAAGTGAGACTGTGTCAAACAAAACAAACCAAAACAAACATGTTTATTATAATGACTGATAGGCTTCGGTATCTTCAAAGTTCTAGTGTATCCCTGGGATACAAAATGAACTGCAGTTCCCAAAATTGTTCGTGTTAGCATACAGTGGGGTGGGGTGACAGCTATGCCCTTTTCAGAATACTGTATTTTATTGCCACAGCTCAATACATTGTTTTAGGGCGGGGACAGAAGAAGACGGAGAGGTGGATGCAAACTGATGGAGATTGTTTGGGTTAGGAGAGGACCTGGGGAGTGTGGTCTGCAGAGTTCTCTTTCAGAAGCCGTAGATGGGATTGTTTCGAGGGTGGGGAGGTAAAGATGGGAACTGGAGGGGAGTAAACTATTCTGTATGGCGTAATACCGGGTATGCATTTGTCAAGACTCAGTCAAGTTTAACGTACACTGTGGACTTCGGTTAATACTAATGCACCAGTAGTCCTGCTGATTTTATCAAATGTCCCATCCTAAGGCAGGATGGGAATAATACTAGAAACGTGGGTGGTGGAAAGGTCTGGGTCACATGGGAACTCTTTCCCCTTAGTCTTGGTTCGAAAGGATGAAACGATTTCTCTGAGTTTGCTGCTGCTGCTGCTGCTGCTGCTGTCCCGTCCCCCACACACACACACACACACTGGTCCTCCTCCTCTTTCATGGTGTGGACATGTTGTCACGAGTGCATGTAAGTGAGGAGGCCAGAGCAGGGTGCTGGGGCTCTTCCTCTGTTCCTCTCTGCCTTCTTGCCTTGAGACAGGCTCTCACTGAACTGAAAGCTTGCTCTTCAGGCTGCTCTTGCTCTCTTGATTCATCGCCCCAACCCCTCCTCTTTAAAAAAATAAAAATCATTTTTACTTCTCTGTGTGTGTCCGTACACATGCACGTGTGTTTAGAATGTGTTGGGGCCCCTGGAACTGGAGGAAACCAGTGGATGGGAGCCTCCTAGTGTGTGTTTAGTTCTCTGGAAGAACAGTAAGTTCAAGGCCAGCCTGGGTTACATAAGACCCTGTCTCCAAAAAAATTAAAAGTCGACTAAGATTGTAGGAGAATCCTCATTCCATTTGCCTAGTCAAGAAATTAAGAGCTGGGCATGATCAAGTATGAATTGAATCCCAGCATTTGGGAGGCAGAACAAAAAAATCTCTGTTAGTTCAAAGTTCAAGGCTAGTCTAGGCAACACTGAGACCCTGTCTCAAAAAACAGACAACAAACAAAAAAACTACAGAGGTGGCCCAGCAGTTAAGAGTACTCACTGTTGTTCTTAAGGACCTGGGTTCAGCGCTCTTTTATTTATTTTATTTTCTCTTTTGAGACAGGGTCTCATGTAGCCCAGATTGGCCTAAAACACCCTGTGTAACTGAGGTTGGCTATATGTTCCTGATCCTCTTGTCTCTACCTCTCAGGTTCTGGGGTTATAGGTGTGCATTACTCTTGCCTAGCTTGGCAGTCCAGGCATGGTAGGTCAGGCCCATAGGCTGACGCAGGAAATTGCTGTGAATTTGAGGCCAGCCTGGGCCACGTAGTTCCAGGCCAGTGTAGGCTCTACAACAAGACCCTAGGTCAAAAGACATAATAAATAACCAGAAATCACAGTGGCTTACTTGAAGTAGTTTAAAAACTACCTGAATTCAGTTATGTAACAGTAACTTCAGTGAATTCATCTCTTATTCTTACAAAATCACCTAGTGTTCTCAAAATACTGTTCACACAGTAGGTCTTAAACAACATGGCAAAAACTGACTCGGTTTTACTCTTCTGAATTCTCTCTCTTATATTGACATAAGCAAAGTTTTTGTATAGCCTTTCTGAAAGAGAAACGTAAGACAGGCAGGGCAGGGACTGAGAGATGATGTGGGGCCTCAGGGCACTTGCTGCACTGTCTTGAGGACTGGAGTTTAGGTCCCCCATTTGAATGACAAGTCAGGTATACCGTCCACACCCATAATCCCAGCTCTAGACAGTGGGGTGGGGATTATAGACATCCGAGTCTTGTTGATTTTATTGAAAACTTCAGTCCTTGCTGGGCACTGGGATGCCTGTAATCCCAGCACTTGGGAGGTGGAATGGAAAGATCAGGAGCTCAAGGCCAGCTGTAGCTGATTATCAGGCTAAAGGCCAGCTTCAGCCACATGAGAATTCAGTCTCAAAAAGCAAAAAGAGAAAGAAATCGCAGCTCTTTACTGAAGAAGAGTAGGACGGGAACTCTGACAGGTCTATATTGGGTATCAGTTTTCTGTCTCCTGTCCTTTGTGTGCTCAGCTCCTTGAGAAAGGACAAAGTACTGCAAATTGCCCACTGACTTGTTGTGTTTTCCTACCAGTTGCTTTCAGACTCTATGATTTGGATAAAGATGACAAGATCTCCCGAGATGAGCTGTTACAGGTATGTGGGACAGTTTCAGAACAGTGTGTGTTGGGGGCCCTGACTTCATTTTTATGGGCAGCACTTGTTCTTTCTTTTCGGGAACATTCATTTAATCCCTGCCTTGGAAAGAGTCCTGTTGCAGATAAAAGGCAGAGAAGGCTGGGAGTGGGTCACTGAGTCTTCACGGATGGGCAGTCTCCACCACTTACGAGCTGCCTGTCTGCGGTGGCGCTCGGTGACAAAGGGCAGTACGGGATGCGGCTGGGTCCGAGAGCTCACTTATTGACAGGCCAGCTTGTTGGTCATCCTTTAATTCCAAGGACTTGGAAGTAAGTTCTGCTGTTCAGTCTCGCTTGGTGCCAGAGTCAAGGGCCGGCTGTGGCCGCCATCTGCCCAGTTAACCCTTCCCGGTTGTGGCAGCAACAGTGGATGTGCCCTGTTTCCCAGCTGGGACTGACATACTGCACGATCTCTTCTAAGTTAGGACAGTGGGAAACTGTCCCTTTTGTCGACTCTGGAAGACTCCAGGGAGCTAGCACATCGAGTAATTTCAAAGGGGAAGTACTTTCTCCTTCAAAGTAAACCAGAACTAAATTTTTTTTCATTTCATTATTTCATTCATTTATTTATTTATTTGGTTTTTTTCAAGAAAAGGTTTCCCTGTGTAGATTTCGAGCCTATCCTGGAACTTGCTCTGTACACCAGGCTGGCCTCAAACTCCCCAAGTGACTGGCCTAAATCTTTATCTTTAATAAACTTACAAGTTGCCAGGAGGTGGTGACGCACACCTTTAATCCCAGCACAGGCAGAGGCAGGCAGATCTCTCTGAGTTCAAGACCAGCCTGGTCTACAGAGCAAGTTCCAGACAGCCAGGGCTACACAGAGAAACCCTGTCTCAAAAAACAAACCAGAAAAAAAAAAAAAAAACCTTCCAAGTTGAAGCCTACTCTGAGCAGATTAAGGACCAACTCAGTCTTCCCTACATTTCATGAGAAAACTTGAAACAGGAAGCAAATGGTAGTGTACCTTGGCCCTTGCTTTAAAAAAATACACAAAATATTTACTATTTATTTTGAGAATTTTATACATGTATGTGATATTTTTGATCATATATGCCCTCTTCCTCCACCTCTCTTATTTCCTCTAATACACCTCTTTCCTAATGTCTGTTCTTTTTGAAAAAGTAACTTATTGAGTACAGTTAGTGCTGACGATGTGCATGTGGATGAGAGACCATCCATTGGAGCACGGCCACACCCCCAGTTAAAATGACTCCAGCCTAGGCTACAAAGCGAGTTCCAGGACAGCCAGGGTTGTTATACATAGGAACTGGAAAGAGAGAGAGAGAGAGAGAGAGAGAGAGAGAGAGAGAGAGAGAGAGAGAAGATTCCACCACCACCCCCAGCAGCCACCTGCCAATAGCTCCTCAGCTGTGGGTGGGGGTCTCATGATCCCCTCCCCATCCATACTGGATGTTGACTTTGCCCTTTGCTTTTGAGATGGGAATAGGGTTTTCCAGTGAGTCGCATACTGTCTTACTGAAAATTATACCCATGGCCTTTGAGGGCTTAAAAGATGGAGGCAACCACTCTTGAGTTATATATTTTCATCCTCTGGTCCAGATCTGGCTGCCAGAAAGATGGTTTTGGAATGGAGACTTGGTTTATTTTCTGTTAACTAGGATTTCTAAGAATCGTGTGACATGGGATAGGAAAGTCACTGTGGGGCAGGAACGGTTTGTTCCACATGTGCTCCTGGAGTGTTGAGGGATTCAGGCAACAAACTTTAGCCTATCAAGAAGAGACGTTTTCCAAAGTAGAAGAGAACCAAGTTTCTAGGCGCTGTATTTTCTAAAGCATTTGGTGAATACGTATAGTGTATATCATGTGTCAGTTATACTTAAGTAGAGAGGGTTGCTCTATTTCAAGACCCATTTCATGAGGCTAGCATAACTCAGATATGAGAACCTTATAAAGACAGTGGGAGAAAAATGCCATTCAGACCCTTCTTTTTGGATTTTTAAAAATTCCAAACACAGGGCTGGAGAGGTGCGTAGTGGTTTAGAGTCCTGGCTGTTCTGGAGAAGACTCAGATTCTGTTTCCAGCACCCACATGATGGCTCACAACCACCTATTACTCCAGTTCAGGGTCCCAGTGCCCTCTTCTGAAATGAGTGCTGGGGTGTAACTCGGTGGCAGAATGTTCCTGTGCCACGTGGAAGGCCATGGGTTCAATTGAGAAGACCACACACACACACACACACAAAAGGGAACATGTTATAGAAACTAAATAATAAGAACAATTAAATAACAGTACATTTCCACTGGCTAATAAACTTCCAAGTGGATTAGTAAGTGGTAAGCCGAATGGAAGAAGTGCTGGCCTGGGAACAGAGGCCTGGAGACACAGCAGCTGTCAGCTGGTTCCCAGGCCCTGGGTCAGACCACTTCCGCAGCTCCTCCTCAGTAAAAGGCCAGATAAAGGTGTTTATCACACACCACTGTTGTCCACCTCCCAACACAGACACACACACATATATTCTAACTATAGTTCTTTTTGTGTGTGTGACGTTGGGGATGGCACCCAGGACCTCACACGTTAGGCAGCATGCTCCTCATATCCCTTCCATAGCCTAAGTGCTTTTCATTCTCCAAGCATATCACCTGATTGAATTGAGATCTGAGGAGGCTGTGGTTGGGGGATCAATTTATCTGCTTGGTTACTCACATTTGGAAGAGACAGCAGTGGCTTTGCCCAAATATACTTGGTAATGTTACTTCCTTTCTTCCTCCTCCCCCCCGCCCCCCAGACAGGGTTTCTCTGTGTAGCTTTGCACCTTTCCTGGAACCAGGCTGGCCTCGAACTCACAGAGATCCACCTGCCTCTGCCTCCCGAGTGCTGGGATTAAAGGCGTGCGCCACCGCCGCCCGGCCCTACTTCCTTTTTTTAAAAAAGTATTTTAGTTTATATGTGTTGCCTGCACTTACGTCTGTGAACCATGTCCATGACTGGTTCCCAGGGAGGCCAGAAGAGGGCATTGGATCCCCTAGAACTAGAATTACAGACAGTTGTGAGCCATTGTGTTGGGGCTGGGAATGAAATCCCCTCTTCCTCTGGAAGAGCAGCCAGTGCTCTAATCGCTGAGCCACAACTTCTAGGGTTTTTGTTTGTTGTTTGAGACAGGGTTTTTCTGTGTAGCCTTGGCTGTTCTGGAACTTTCTCTGTAGATCAGGTTCGCCTGAAACTCGCAGAGATCCACCTGCTTCTGCCTCTTGAGTGCTGAGATTGAAGGCGTGTGCCAACACCACCTGGTATAACTTTTGGTTTTTAATAATTGGTTGATAGCCCATCTTGAAACAAACAAACCAAACAAAAGAATTGGTTTAGAGCTATGTAATAAAGGTAGTTGATAGCTGTGTGAGGGAGTATATATAATTAGTAGTAGCTACTTGACAAGCTGAGGAAGATTGTTGGAGTCTAGGCAACTAAAGCCAGCCTGAGCAGCATAGCAAGTCTGTATAAAAAACAGGCCTCCTCTGCCACCGCCCCCTGACAAAAATAGTTGTTAAGAAATAGAAGCTCGTGGGTTGGAGATTTAGCTCAGTGGTAGAGCGCTTGCCTAGCAAGCACAAGGCCCTGGGTTTGATCTTCAGCTCAAAAAAAAAAAAAAAGAAGTAGAAGCTCACTGCTCATGCCATTTACTATTTGCAGAGGATGTAAAGGAGTGGGGATAGGAAGGCCTGTGAGCAATTAGGCAAGAGGACAGTGCAGTTCTCATCTTGTTTAAGGTGCCATGTTTGTGGATGTGTGGTACTGGGGCCTTGTGTTTGCTAGGTGTGCACTCTACCGCTGAGCACTATCCCAGATACCCCATCTTTAAAAAGGTCTTCACTAAGTTCACCCAAATTGGACTCAACTTGTAATTGTCCCACGTCAGCCTCCCAAGTTGTCTTCAAGGAGATTTATGTGGGCTGTAGCCTGTTAATGCCCCCGCCCCCCATGGAGGACTGCTTTTGGATTGAATTCCAGAACAGCCACCAAACTGACTTACATCGGTAAAGAACTGCTTTGCCCGATGCAATGGACACTCAGGGATAGGTTGTCTGGTTTCACAGTACCTGAGTATCCCAGCTTTCTTTCTTCTTGTATGGAATTCATAACACATATGATGTGTCACAGCCTCAGGATGGCTGTTGTGCCAACAGACATCATGCTTGTGGTCTAAGCAGGAAGAATCAGTTCTGTCCATATGGAGAAGACACTTAGTGACTTTGCTGGAGTTCCACTCACCTCCTTTTTTAGAATGCCTAGATAAGAAGCAAAGGATTTCACTTCGTTAGCTGGTGAATTTGAAAGAATCTAAGGAAAGGGGAGTTGAGGTGGCTTTTTCTCAAGTCTCCTTTAAGGCTTTTGGTCTTGTAGGTACTACGAATGATGGTTGGAGTGAATATCTCGGATGAGCAGCTGGGCAGCATCGCAGACAGGACCATCCAGGAGGCGATCAGGACGGGGATAGTGCCATATCCTTTACAGAATTTGTTAAGGTCTGTCCACCACCTTTTGGGTTTTTCCTCTCAGTTCCTTTTTATTAGCATATGAGAGTTACAGTGAGTTTATTATAACATTTATGTTCATGTCTTTTGGGGGGGTGAAGATAAGAGTTTAATTAGGGTTACTCACAGGAGCATGGGGGGACTTATGAAGGGCTACACTACTGAAGAAAATGTCTCCCCAGCAACCATTAGCTCTCTGGATCCTCCGGGAGGGTGCGCCCTTAGGAGCCTTTTCCCCTTACCTCTTGATCTTAAGTTAAATGCATAGGAAGAAAAAGGGGACACCCATTTTTATTATTTATATATTTAGAAGGGTACTCAGAATGGTCGTAATCTTAATGATAATTTTTTTGTTTTTCAACTCCAGGTTTTGGAGAAGGTGGATGTAGAACAGAAAATGAGCATCCGGTTTCTTCACTAAAGGACAGGGACCAAATTATTCTTGCTTTCTAGTATTTAAGAACTGGAACTTCCTTCTGTCCTCCAACCCCACCCTGTCCCATCATCCCCCTTTCCCAGAATACTACTGCTCTTGCATGACAACCTGAAGTCTTTCTTGTCCACACAGACTTGCCTTTGGTGTATAAACAGGGCGTTACAGAATGGTACCCTCAGTCTTTTTCTGTTCAGTATGCACCCACCAGGTCTCTATTTGTAAGTGACATCTTCCCCTGTTTTGCTGCTGAATACCATGCATCCATCCTGTCTGCGGAAATGAGATAGGGACTCGTGTCAAGAACCAGCCAGCAAAGCTCCCACTGGATGGAGACTGCATCCACGCTGCCTTCCTTCATCGAGCCTCTGTCATGGTCCTGTGTCCTTGTGTCCTTTACTTCCTACCTCCCTGTCGCCCAGCCTTCTGTCCATTTGGTCTTTCAGCCTCCCTCTTTTTCATTGAGATTCCCTGTGTCTACTTGACTCCGGGCTCTGCTGTCAAGCCTGTCTCTGATGTGACAGACTAGTGAGTGGTCTGGTGGTTTGTATCTACCTTCTCCTGGCTGTGTCTCTGGGACATTGCCTATCCAGGAGCCTTTCATTAACCAGTACAACTCGTGGGAGCACGTGACTCTCTTGGTCCCCTGCACTGCTCTCAGCACAGGGCTTACGAACAAGTTGTTCTTGAAAGGTGGTCATGGTGAGGCTTGTAGAGCCGTGTCTCCTAGGTGGTTTCCCCAGATCTCTCTACCTCTGGCTTTTTATTTTCAATGTATTTATGTGGCTTCTTTTCTGAGTACAGTGTTGACATTCAGAAAATAGTCTTACGCTTGCCAGTTTGCTTCTCTTTGGGACATTGTCACCAATACAGTGGCTGTTTTGACAATATGGAGGGGGCCTTCTTGTAGTTTTCTGAAGAGGCTAAAGAGCTGGAGAGCTGCCCACATTCACCTGCAGCATGGGTTATGCCTCAGTGTTCTGTACACTGGAAGATTCTTTACATTTCCAAACAGAAAGACTAGTGTTATGGAAGTGCCTGACTTATCTCAGTCCTAAAGAACTAGATTGTCCTCAGTGTCTTAAAGTTTTGCACAAAATCCCGAATGAATTTTATACTTGGCAAATTTTAATGCTGGAAGCCATGTAGTCAGTTCATAATCCTGGTCCAAGCATTGCATGTATTGTCTCATGAGCTCCCTAATCACATGACCTTCCTAGCTCCTTGTGTAGACCATTGCGGATCTCTTAGGAGCATAGGGCCTGGCCCTGGTGACACCAACTGAAGTGATATTAGAGGTCTTTGAGTGACCCGGCTCAACTTGTGGGCTAATGTCAGCTGGTTTAGAGCTCATTGAATCAGCTGCTTCTCCCTGTGTCTGTGTAAATCTGCTCTGGGCTGGCTTTCTCTGATGTTGCTTGCTTGCTTGCTTCTTTGCTTTGGAAGGCTATCCAAGATGTGTAAACAGTTCTTTAGGAAAGAAATTGCTATTAAAAAATTCAAACAAACTGGGGTTAGGGATTTAGCTCAGTGGTAGAGCGCTTGCCTAGCAAGCACAAGGCCCTGGATTCGGTCCTCAGCTCCGAGGGTAAAAAAAATCCAAACAAACAAAAACACTGCAAAGGAAGAGTGAGGAGCAGGGTAGTGGCCAGGATGGGTGGCTGGAGTCTACATGAATTGGGGAGTTCTGTATGGAATATCTGTCTGACTTTGTGATCAAATGATGTAATATACAAATTGTATAAAAGGGAAGAATTGTCTGATATTGATCTGTTTGAGAAGTACTTCAGAGGCTTCTTGATTTACATATTTAAAGTTTCTAAGATTAATACCCCCCTTGGCTGTATAGCAAACTGTTTAATCCACAGTTGTGCCTTATGTCCCATTAAAATTGTATTCCTCAATCCATCAATAAATTAATTGTCGTTAAAACAAAAGAATTTGGTTGACTTTTATCTATGCGTTTTATAGCAATTTTATGTAACTCGAGTGTCCTGAATTTGAAATAGAATGGTGTCTCCCTTGATCAGATTTATGGTTATGGTGTCATTTGCATGTACACAGTACTGCTGTGTGGGCCTGTGACAGAGACAATCACCTAGGGTCCGGTCTGCCAAGAGCCATGGCGTTTCGTCTCTGACCCCTTCCTATTAATTCCAAGTAAGATCCATTATTTTCTTTGTTTTTTGGGGAAAAGGATGGGGGAGTGGAGTGCGTTTTCGCTTGGTTATTTTGTTTTTTTGAGGCAGAGTCTTAATTTCCCTGACTGGCTTGGAATTTGCCATATAGATCAAGCTGACCTCAAACTTGTAACAATTCTTCCACCTTATTCCACCTTAGCTTCCCAAGTGCTATAGTTACAAATGTTTACCCCAAACACCCAGCTAAAATCGAGTGTGTGTGTGTGTGTGTGTGTGTGTGTGTGTGTGTGTGTGTGTGAGAGAGAGAGAGAGAGAGAGAGAGAGAGAGAGAGAGAGAGAGAGAGATGTGTGATGTGTGGAATTCAGGTAGGGCCTTAAGCTTGCTAGGCAAGTGCTATACAGCTGAGCTGTGTCTCCATCCCTCAGTTTCTTTTATCTAGTCTCTAAATCCAAGAAGCATTGCTTACAAAGGAGGAGTGTTGTAGATAGATAGATAGATAGATAGATAGATAGATAGATAGATTATTAGATAGCAAGCTGGGGTGTGGTACATACCTACAACCCAAACACTGGAGGTGGAGACATAAGGATCAGGGGTTCAAGCTTAGGCACATCTTAAATTTGAGGCCAACCTGGGCTACATGAGACCTTGTCTTAAAAAAAAAACAAAATGAGGCTGGAGAGATAGCTCAGCAGTTAAGAGCACCTGCTGCCGTTACAGAGGACTGGGGATGGGTTCCCAGCACCTATACAGTGTCCTTCCATCTGTTCCTTAATACCGGTTCCAGGGTATCTGCACCCTGTTCTGGGCTCTGATGGCACCAAGCACACATGTGCACATACATACACCAGACAAAGCATTACACATATATACACAACATTTTTAAAAAAGAAAACAAAAACAAACAAAAAACAAAAAAGCTAGGCGGTGGTGGCGCACACCCTTAATCCCAGCACTTGGGAGCTAGAGGCAGGCGGATCTCTGTGAATTCGAGGCCAGCCTGGTCTCCAAAGCAAGTTCCAGGAAAGGCGCAAAGCTACACAAAGAAACCCTGTCTCGAAAAAAAAAAAAGAAAGAAAGAAAGAAAAAAGAAAACAAAAAAAATCCAGAATAGACAGTCTAGTATAGATCAATAATCTTAGCAGTTCCCTACCCCTACAGGTCTCACAACACATTTATAAAACAGGCTTCAAAGCCCATTGTGTAGAGCTAGCTGGTGATTCTAGCACTTAGAAGACAGAGACAGGAGCTCAGGAGTTCAAGGCCATGCTCCACTAGAGTTTGAGTGCAGTTTATGCTACAGGAGACCCTGGCTCAAAACAAAATCCACCAATGGGGCTGCAGGGACAGCTCAGCAGTTAACACACTGCTTTTGCAGAGGATCCGAGTTCAGTTCTTAGCATCCATGTTTGTTTGGTAAGCTCACAAGTGCTTGTGACTCCAGCTCAAGAGGATCCAATGCTCTGGCCTTTTCTGCTTGAACTCACATAAAATTAACACCCCCCCACCCTCACCCCACCCACCCCCCCACATAAACACATGTAGTTAAAAATAAAATCTTTTGTTGTTTTGAGACAAGGTTTCTCAGTGTAGCCCTGGCTGGTCTGGAACTTGCTCTGTAGACCAGGCTGGCCACAAACTCACAGAAATTGTGAGCCCCCCACCTCCCTGCCCCCACCGCCGCAAAAAAAAAAAAAAAAAAATCTTAAAAAAAACATTCAAAATCTAAAATGTGTTCCCTGCTTATAGGCTTAAGCACCAATGGAAATCTACTTAAATGAAAGATTCCTGCTGAATATTTGAAGGATTGAGCCCAGAGATTTCCTGTCTGGCTTTTTTTTTCTATGACCTTGAAATCACAAATTTTTGTTGCTAAGACTTGGAAGCTTGTAATCAGAGAACAGCACTGAAAAAAGTCTGTTCTGTCATGATGCTGAATTCCTTATTTATTTATTTATCTATTTATTTGCTTACTTACTTATAAGGCGGAGTCTTACTGTGTAGCCCTGGTTGGCATGGAACTCGAGATGTAGATCAAACTAGCCATGAACTTAAAAATTCACCACGCCTCTGCCTCTTCGTGTAGAGTAAAGGTGTGCTACCATTCCTGGCTGTGGTGTTCAGTTTCTTGAGAGGAGGAATTGTTTCTTCTCAGCTTACAGTACAAAGAACAAATTTCTACCTGCCATTAAAATATGTCCTGTAGGATGTCATTCAGGAGAATAGCCATGGGGAATTTTGTCATTTTCTCAAAATTGAATCAGTTTCAAAGAATGAGTGTGCTATTTTAAGTGTGTTACGTGCTGCATCTTTTGGTGGCTAGGGAGCTGAAACAGCCTATAATTTGTGTTTGCAAAGATAACTGTTCTGTGAAATCATTTGTACCTAACACCAAGGGCATTTCTGTTGTCGTCGTAATCACCATAAAGTCAGAAGTGGAAAAGGAAGGACAAACAGACATGCACACATACAGTGAAGCTGTGACAAGGCAGGGTTCTGCTCAGGCTACCCTGGCAGCCAGGAGTCTGGGTGGATGGGGTCCAGCACGGGGGTGGGGGGGGGGGGGGGGGGTAGCTAGTCTCTAGGCGGTCTCTTTAGGAGCAGGCAGGAAGGCTGTAAACATCTAGGAGGAGAAAGTGCGGTTGCGGTTGCACACACTGATCAGTTTCCATGAACACGTGTTCTCAGATTCCCCAGGAATGTTATGCCATTTCCATATGGGTAACAGCTTTGTGAAATGGTTCTATGGAGGGCTGGAGAGGTGGCTCAGTGGTTAAGAGCATCTGGCTGCTCTTGCAGAGGTCCTGAGTTCAATTCCCAGCAACCACATGGTGGCTCACAACCATCTGTAATGAGATCTGGTGCCCTCTTCTGGTCTGCAGGCATACATGCAGGTAGAGCATGTATACACAATAAATAAATCTTTTTTTTTTTTAAAAAAGAAAGTGTTCTATGGAACCATGTCAAACTACACATTCACTTAGGACTTCTCTCACTCAGACCTCCCTCCCTCCCTCTCTCCCTTCGGAAGCTCAGATCCAAATTATGCCAAAGGGCCGAGAGTAGACTCCAGAGACAGTCCTCTTTTTATTTGTAATATTTTCGAAAGGATTTCACAAGAAACCATGTGGTTTGTGAAGCTGTGGAAAACAATTTGATGAGCACCGGTAGGCTGATGTTTTGGCAAAGAAGTAAATATGTCACACCACTTCATATATCCCAAGGCCTGTCTATCTCTTTTTAATTTATTTCATATACATATTATTTTATATGTATGAGTATTTTCCTACATGTATGTATGTTTACTGTGTGTGTTTGATGGCCATGGATGTCAGAGGAGGGTATTGCATTCCCTGGGACTTGAGTTATGAACAGTGTGAACAGCTATATGGAGGCTGAGACCAGAACCCAGGTCTTCTACAAGAGCAACACGTGTTCCTAACCTCTGAGCCATCGCTTCAACCCTGCAAAGATTTTTTTTTAACGGTTTGTCAGACAAAGTTGCCACAATAAACCCTTGGGATGTTAACCTCAAGTTAGTAAACACTGGCCACACCTAGTTTGTGGGAGGAAATGGTTTATTTCAACTTAACAGCTTTCAGTCCATCATCAAGAGACATCCGGACAGGAACTGTGGTAGAGATCCCAGAGGAGCACTGCTTGGGGTTCTACAACAGTCTACAACTCTGTAGACCAGGCTGGCCTCGAACTCAGAGATCCACCTGCCTCTGCCTCCCGAGTGCTGGGATTAAAGGTGTGCACCACCACCTGGGTAATCTTGCTTTCTTATACAGCACAGGTCTACCTGTCCAGGCCTGGCACCATACACAGTGAGCTGGGCCCTCCCACATCAATCATTAATCAAAGGAATGTCCCCACAGATATGTCCACAGGCCAATCTGATGGAGACAATTCTTCAACTGAGAATGTTCTCTCTTCCCAGGCGACTCTAGCTTATGTCACGTTGACAAAATAACCATCACATCTAAAATTAATTTAAAATTTACATAAATAGGACTGAGGATGTAGCTTGGCTGGGAGAGTGCTTGCTTAGCATGCACCAAGTTCTGGGTTCCATTCTTAGCACTGTATAAAACCAGGTATGGTGGCACACATCTGTAATTCCAGCATGGGAAGGGTAGAGAGGAGAATCAGAACTTCAAGATCATCTTTTAAATTTTATTTATGTGTATGGGTGCCTGTATACACATCTGTGCGCCATGGCAGCCAGAAGAAGGTGTTGCAGATAGTTGTGAGCCACTACGGGGCTGCTGGGAATTGAACTGCCCTCTGAAAGAACAGACAGACAGACAGTACACTAAACCTCTGAGCCATCTCTCCAGCCCCTCAAGGTCAGTTTTGCTACATGAGATCCAGTCTCCAAAAAAAGTGAATAAATGAGAGTATATATGTGTCAGATCAATGGTATAGGCACAGTGTCATTGATATTAATAATAGCATTCCCATAGTTAAACTAGAAGGAAATTACTGAATGATAATTGAATAAAAATGTAGAAGACTAAAGTTAATGATATTGGGGAAATCAATTTCAAGAATTACTTAGTACAGCGCTGCCGTTATTAAGCTGGAGATGTGGCTCAGTGGTTAAAAGCACTGACTGCTCTTCCAGAGGACTAGGGTTCAATTCCCAGGACCCACATGGTGGTTCGAAACTGTCTATAGCTACAGTTCCTGACAGCCTTGCGCAGGCATACACAGGCAAAACACCAATGCATTAAAAAAAAAAAAAACAAAAAACAAAAACAAAAACAAAAAAAAACATGGTATTCTTCAGCCTAATTCTGAAAAGTAAAAAAATACAAACTTAACCAAGTAAGCTGGGATTCAGACAGCAGAGGTGGGAGGATTGCTGAAGGTTTAAAGTATGTGTTGGAGAGATGGCTCAGCAGATAAAGAGTTCTTGTTGCTCATGCAGGGACCCAGGTATGATTCTCAGCACTGACATGGTGACTCACAAGAATCTGTGACTCCAGATCATAGGCTCTGACACCCTTTTCTAACTTCCTCAGGGACCAAGCAAGCAAGTGGTACATGTGCATGCATATATGGAGGGAAAGCATTCATTTACATAAAATAAACGTTTTAAAATACAAGTAGATAAGAAACATGAATATGGGTATATTAAATAGAGGGCTGAGGCTAGAGCTCAGGTGAGTGCTTGCCTTGCGTGCATGAAGGTCTGCGTTTTCACTGCACACAAAAAATCAGGCAGGAGTTACTGAACATTCCTCACCTATACCCATATAAATAGGAAGGAAACAGCACTGCGCTCCAGTGGTCATCTGCCCCCCTGGCTAAGTGAGTTAAGGATGGACAAGACTATTTCTGCCTGTTCTCTGGGCTTCAGCTTAGCACAGGCCCCATTGCTTGAAACTGCTCATTTGAATTACTGTTGTCTGTACATCCCTGTGTTCCTACTCAGTCCTGTACCTCACCATAGCCCTCCTTTGCAGCTCACCGTTCAGCTGACTTCAGTTTGCTATGGCTTTCTAACTGGGTTCAGTAATATCTAGGTAAGTACGACTCTTTCCCATTTGTACCAACTCGGTCTGGATGCAGTAAAACAAACATCTTTGAACATAGAGGTTTATGTAATCCTTTGTCGGTGGTCTATAGCTTATATATATACATAGACACTATACTGTGTGAAGCATAATGATCTGATACACAGTTAACACTGGAAAAAGAACATGTGTTTGGGCTGAGGACATTGTTGCTCAGTTGGCATGTGGGACATAGTATGGTGGATGACCTGCTACCTAGTGAATGAGGCCAGCCTGTACAAGGTCTTTGCCGTCTGCCAGCTACAAAGGGAAATCAAGGCTGCTTGTAGTGTTGCAGCCAATGAAGCAATGTAGCTTGTGAATTTATTATTATTCAATGGATTCTGACATTGTGGAAATACACAACCATGTTTTGTCTGAGCCCACAGAGTTCAGCCTAGGAATTTGGATTTAATAAATGGGCCAGATGATAAACCTGTTGTTTAGCAAGCACTGCTTAACCCAGGAGAACTCTCGTCATAGCATGGAAGAGTAACATAACGCTATTTGCCTTCCCTGCCTCTCCTGGAACCATCACTAAAGGATCTTTAAATCCTACAGTTGGAAGAAACAAAACTGCCATTTTCTCACTCAGCAGACAGGCCCTCTAAGGTGAGGAAAACTGCGCTCATGTGTTGACCTTTAAACAGCAGGCTACGTTGAGGCTTTTAAGATTCTAAATGGGTCAAAATTTGAAGAACTGAAAGCATGAAACTTCTTCTGGGTGTAATGTTAGCCCGGGGGAAAAAACTCCTTTAGTCCAAGACAGAAATTACTAGTAACTAGTTATTTTAACGGTAGTTTAAAATAGTTATTCGGCCTTGCCACACTATCTTACTGGAAAATGAGACTGCCTCCGTGCGGACTTTTTTTCTTTTTTTTTCTCAAGTGAATTACAGTAACGACTTTCCCCTTTAACTTCAACCTGAGCATACAGCTCCAACAACAAAAAAATAGAACCAGCGAGGGAAAGAGCGCTGATTGATGTACCTTCCAGCCAATCTGCGACGGAAGGAGAGCGCGCGAGCAAGGTGCTGTCCAATCAGCACTCAGAGGCGGGGCGGGACCTTCCGCGTCTCCGCCCCGGGGGTGGCGGATCGGAGAAGGAGCAAAGATGGCGGAGTGAGGCGTTCCCCGGCAGCCGGGCTCCGGGCCCGGGCGGGCCTCCCGCGAGAGGCAGAGCACTTGTGCGGGGCCGAGTGAGGTGAGCCGAGAAGGCCGTCCGTTCACCGGGTGACGAGCAGCCGGTGGGCGGCGTGGTACGGGACGGCGTCGAGCCTAACGCGGGAGCCGGCGGGGCCTGGGCGGCACAGGGCTCTGCCTGGGCCGCCGCGGCGGGTCGGCCCGCGCCGCCTCCGGGTGTGTGGCCGCGGCGTCCTTCCGTTACCGCGCCCCACGCCCTTCCCGGCGCCCTTCGCTTTGGCCGCTGTGTGCTCAGACCCAGCCCTCCCCGATTGCGCTCGCGCGGGCTGTGTCTGGAAGCCGCAGTGTTCATCGCCCACTTGTTTCTCTAAGATTGTCCATCTCCGTGTTGCTTTTGACATCTGCAGTGACCTGTTCCCGAAGGCGTCATCGGTGAAGGTAACAATGAGGCCTGTTGCGGCTCTGGGTGTCTGGTGTCCCCAGCGCGCTGACCTTGAGATGGGAGGTTACAGGCTCCCCCTGGTATTACCCTCTGAGTGTGTAGTACAGATAGGCCCTTCGGCCCTTACCTCCACTCGCCCCTGCAAACTTTCATGACCATAGTAAGCAGCGTTGTCCTTGTACGCCCTGATAATGTCCTTATGGCGCATTAATTTCGGGTGACAGTGAAGTTCACCGTTGTTGAAATCTTACCCAGAATTAAGGGAAACGGTTTAGGATGCTTTTTTAAAAAAAAAAAAAAAAAAAAAATCTAAATTTTTAAGAACTATAGTTTTGGAAATACTGTTAGAATATTATTGGGGTAGCTAGAGTGACTACAAAGTATTAGTACTGACATACTTGTATTCGGTTCTTATTTCATTTTATGGGGCATCTCTGTAATTTGGGGCCCCTTTATTGGCTCTCAGTTAAATCCTACACAGATCTGTGCTTCTGATTTCTGGATTGGTGAGGCATATGCTGGGTGTGTGGGTGCAGAGGCCTGGAGCGCGCGCGCGTGTGTGTGTGTGTGTGTGTGTGTGTGTGTGTGTGTGTGTGTGTATTACCAAAACATTGTCTCAGAAATAAACTGGGGTGTGGTGGTGCACGCCTTTAATCCCAGCACTCTTTTGGGAGGCAGAGGCTCGAACTCTGTGAGTTCGAGGCCAGCCTGGTCTACAGAACAAGTTCCAGGACAGGCTTCAAAGCCACACAGAGAAACTGTCTCAAAAAAAAAATCAAAAAACAAACAAACAAAGAAAACCAAGAACAACAACAAAAACCCCTTTGGCAGTAATAGTTTTGATTTTTTTTTTTTTTTTTATCTGATACACAAGAAGAAAAAAAAAAAGTATGAGCAAGAGGAAAGGAATATAACATTCATTCTTCCCCATCTTAGAAAGGAAAGTGTATTTGCAATAAAAGCAAAAGTCTTAAGTAGATGACCATACACTGCTGGAAGTTGTATGCACAGTTACACTTTTTCCCCCCTCCAGAAAGACTCCACGGTATCATAATTTTTTTAAAAATAAGCCCTTCCACTCTTTTTTTAAAGATCTATTTATTTTTATTTTATGTACATTGGTGTTTTGCCTGCATGTATGTCTCTGAAGGTGCCAAATTCCCTGGAACTGGAATTACAGACAGTTGTGAGCTGCCATGTGGGTGCTGGGAATTGAACTCTGGTCCTCTGGAAGAGCAGTCAGTCCTCTTAACCTCTGAGCCAACTCTCAAGCCCCCTAGTATCACAAATTCTAAGTGTTGGATAAAAGCTTCAGAACTTACTCTCCAAAAATGTTGATGTTTTTAAACATTAGTGCCACCATAGGTAGATAGAAAGTGACTTTATAGTTATTCTTTTTTTTTTTTTTTTCCTTTTCTTTTCTTTTGAGACAGGGTTTCTCTCTGTAGTTTTGGTGCCTGTCCTGGATCTCACTCTGTAGACCAGGCTGGCTTTGAACTCACAGAGATCCTCCTGGCTCTCCTCCCGAGTGCTCGGATGAAAGACTTGCACCACCACCTCCCAGATGTTATTCTTTTAGAATAGTTATGAGAGTGCATTTTTCTTAGAATGATTGTATAGGAATACTTGTAGTATAAGTAATGGCTATGTATATCCTTGCTTTGGTGGTTTGAATAAGAATGACCCCCATTGACTCATGGTTGAATACTTGGTCCCTAGTTGGTGGAACTGTTTGGGAAGGATTAGGTCTTAGAGGTGTGTAACACTAGGGTCAGGCTTTGAGGGGCCAAAAGACCCAGAGTCGTTCCTGTTGAGTCTCTCTCTGCCTCCTATTTGCTGTTAGAGACGTGAGCTCACTGTTCCTACCACCATGCTTTTGCTCTGCCATCATGGACTCTGAGCTTATAGTTTCAGAGGGTCACTTAAATGATGGTGTCTTATCACAGCAATAGAAAAGAAGCTAGGACACTTACCTTTCTGTTCTTTTTATTTTCAGGAACCTTAGCACACAAGATGAATATTTTCGTGACCTTAGGTGCTTTTATATTCAGCTCAGAATTCTGAACTCAGGACTTGGCAAGTAAGTAGTAATGGGATAATCATTCCAAATACTGTTACAGCAATAGAATTAAAACACTAAACCGTTAACTTCAGCAGAAGATAAATATAAAAATGACTATAAGCCAGACACCATGGCACATGTTTATTCTCAGCACTTGGGATTTGGAAAGTTGAGGTGAGGATTGAGTTTGAAAGTAATCTGGGCTACATAGTAAGACATTTGTTTTAATAAATAAAACCCAAAGACCACTGGGCAGTGGTGGCACACCTTTAATCTCAGCACTTGGGAAGCAGAGGCAGAGGCTGGCAGTCCCTGAGTTCAAGACCAGCCTGGTCTACAGAATGCGTTCCAGAGCAGCTAGGGATACACAGAGAAACCCTGTCTCAAAAAAAAAAAAAAAAAAAAAAGAGGGTTAGAGAGGTGGCTCAGAGGTTAAGAGCACTGACTGCTCTTCCAGAGGTCCCGAGTTCAATTCCCAACAACCACATGGTGGCTCACAACCATCTGTAATGAGATCTGATGCCCTTTTCTGGTGTGCAGACATACATACAGACAGAATGCTGTATACATAATCAATCAGTCTTTAAAAAACAAAACCAAAAGACTGAGTCATTGATAATTATTATCTAGTGTGTGTGTGTGTGTGTGTGTGTGTGTGTGTGTGTGTGTGTGTGTGTGTGTTTGTACAAACTTGCACATAGGCTCATGTGACCACACTACTGGCTTCTATTTTATATTTTAACCAAAGCAGTGTCTTCATCGTATTCTCCCCACCTTATTTTTTAGGTAGTTTTCTCACTAAACCTGGAGCTGACCAGTTTTGGTTAGACCAGCTGGTTAGTTAGCCCCAGAGATCTTCCCATCTCTTCCCAGCACTGGGATTATGCTCATGTGCTGTTCCGTGAAGCTGGGGTCCAAACTCATTTGAACAACAGGCACTTTACCAAATAAGCCATGTTCTCAGCACCCACTTCAGTTCTATTATTTTTATTTTGAGGTAATAAGGATCAAACCAGGACCTTAGTGGCACATGCCTTTGGTCCCAGCACTGGGTAAGCAGAGGCAGGCAATTCTCTTGAGTTCAAGGCCTCTGCTCTACATAGAGTTAGAGAAGGCTATACAGTGAGACACTGTCTCCAAAACCAAAACTTCTTAAAAACAGTTCGGTAGCTGGGCGGTGGTAACGCACTCCTGTAATCCCAGAGCCAGGCAGATCTCTCTGAGTTCGAGGTCAGCCTGGTCTACAGAGTGAGATCCAGGACGGGCACCAAAACTACACAGAGAAACCCTGTGTCCAAAAAAAAGAAAAAAGAAAAAAAAATCAGTAATTAAAAGGCTGAAGTGGGAGAATTGGGAATTCAAGGCCAGGCTGGCTGACACAGACAGACCCTATTATAGCAACTAATCAGCTAGCCAACAAAGACCATTGTAGGGCCTATGTAAGTTTACATAGGAGTCCCTGTCCTAGAGAGTTGCCTCAATGGTTAAAAACATTGGCTGTTCTTTCAGGGACCTCCAGATTTGCCTCCTAGCACCCAACTGACATCCAACATCCTCTTCTGACATGATGGGCATCAGGCATGTATGTAGTGTAAATGCATGCAGGAAAACACTCATACATAAATAAATAATATTAATCAAATAAAGAACTGAAGACTGGAGTTGATGGCTTGCTTAGGATGCAAGGTCCTGGGTTGTTTTTGTTTTTTCGGTGGTTTTTGTTGTTTGTTTGTTTTGGTTTTTGGTTTTTTCAAGACAGTTTTTTTCGGGGCTGGAGAGATGGCTCAGAGGTTAAGAGCACCGACTGCTCTTCCAGAGGTCCTGAGTTCAATTCTTAGCACCCACGTGGTGGCTCACAACCATCTGTGATGAGATCTGGTGCCCTCTTCTGTATACATAATAAATAAATAAATCTTTAAAAAAAAAAAAAGACAGTTTTTCTCTTTGTAGCCCTGGCTGTCCAGGAATTTGCCATGTAGAACAGGTTGACTTCAATATGTGGTGATCCTCCTGCTTCTGCCTCTCAGGCGCTAGAATTATAGGTTTATGCCACTATAATCTGCTGAAATGGTGTTTAATGGATGCAGGATTTTACTTTTTACTTTTATTATTTACTTATTTTAAACTATTCCATGGCTTGCTTTATGCTACAAAAGCACTCTATCAGTTTGGTACTGGTGATGCACACCTTTAATCCTAGCACTTAAGAGGTAGAGACAGAGCCGGTGGTGGTGGTGGTGGTGGTGGTGGTGGTGGTGGTGGTGGTGTGGTGGTGGTGGTGGTGGTGGTGGTGGTGGTGCACGCCTTTAATCCCAGCATTCAGGAGGCAGAGGAAGGCGGATCTCTGTGAGTTTGAGGCCAGCCTGGTCTACAAAGTGAGTTCCAGGAAAGATGCAAAGCTACACAGAGAAACCCTGTCTCGAAAAACCAAAAAAAAAAAGAGGTAGAGACAGGTAGATCTCTGTGAGTTTGAGGTTAACCTGGTCTACAGAGCTAGTTCCAGGACAGCCAAGGCTACCCAGAGAAACCCTGTCTCGAAAAACCAAAAATAAAACAACAAAACCAAACACTTTATCATTGAATTATGACTTGTGCTGCCCAAGAGCTGTTTTGATTGTTTTAATTAAACATTTTATTTTACTATTTTTTATTTTTATTTTTTTAGATTTACCTTATGTAGATGTAACCAATCGTCTTATTAAAATAAGAAACACAGAGCCAATGTAAAAGAGAAAGCCCAGAGGTCAGAGCTCAGAGATAAAATCTTACCTCCTGCAGTGCTCCTAACTTCCCCGAGAGAGCTACTTCCTGTTTGTTTGTGTTTAAATAGTGTTTCTGTTCTGCCTTCTCATTGGTTGTAAACCCAACCACATGACTGCCTCATCACTGCCTGTAAGTACTGCCCTCCAGGTCTTAAAGGCGTATGTCTCCAATACTGGCTGTATCCCTGAACACACAGAAATCTACCTAGCTCTTCTAACCATCACGCTCTTGCTATGGCTCTAATAGCTCTGACCCCAGGGCAACTTTATTTATTAACATAAAATTAAAATCACATTTCAGTACAAATAAAATATCACCATAACCTTATGTGTATTAATGTTTCCCCCACGTGTGTGTGCCCTGTAATAATCTACCATCTGGATGTTGGCAACTGAACTAGGGTCCTCTGCAAGCACAAGTGTTCTTAACTGCTGAGCCCTCTCCAGCCTCACGAGGTTTCATTTTGAGGGATAGAAAAGATGTAGTTAGTTTATGGCATGGTCTCACTACCTATCTCAGCCTAGCTTTGAACTCTGTAATCCCTGGGCCTGAGCCTCAGTACTGCAGGCTACAAGTGAACACAGCACACCTAACTAAAATATTTGTGTGTACATGTGTGTGTATGTTTTAAATACTGATTTTAAACGTGACTTTACATAGGAGTGCCTGTCCGTCCTAATATTCCTATTTGAAATTTGATATGTTTTTCCAGGAATGTCTGTGTTGTCTTCTCAGTGGGGCGTCCTGGTTCTTTGATCCAGCTGCTTCCCCTGGTGAAATGCGGGTGTCTTTCTACACACACCTCCACGGTTTGGAATGGAGAGACTGCCTGCCTTTTCTTAATGCCACCTCAGCAGAGAGGAGTCTGGGATGCAGCTGTCGTGTTGAGTTCAGGAGAAACCAACTGGCCTGAGGCTTCTGCTGCAGTTCCTTCATTAGAAAGACACCGTTTGCAAGTGGAAGGAAGTGTTTAATTGGAAACAGGTGCTTAGGTTGTGCATCGTGAGTTCTTCTTTAAAAAGCTCCAAACAACAAAACTAAACAAATGCCAAGTGTGGGTGACTTCAGGTTTCATTTCGTTTGGTTTTTAAGTCTGCCAGTTTTAACACTATTATAAGCACAGTTGAGACTGCAGTGGTAAATTCCAAATATGCGTTATAATTGGAGTGAAAGAAACATTATCTAACTCCTAGCTCACCCTTGACAGAATTTCCTGGACAAAAACAAGTCTCTGTTATGATAAAAGCAAAAGTCAAGATTTCAAGGTTGCTTTCCTATGGGAGTGGAACCGTTGCAGTGTGTGTGCAGAGTCACATTTTTATGTGTATAAATCCACATTTTCTAACAGGATTTTTCTCTTGGAGAAGAAAGCTGTCATGTATGAGAAGGCTTCAGACAGTTTGATGGTCTTAAGTGTTTGAGCTTTGTCTGTTTTGCTTTGCTTTTTTCATCCTCAGGAAGGACCAGCTAGGCCTGTGGCTAGTTCGGAGTGGGAAGAGAACAGGCTGGGGTGATGCTTGCCTCATACGGCCAGTGCTTGGGAGGCTGAGGCAGGAAGATCAGAAGTTCGGGTCCAGCTTTGGCCACATGGTGAGACTGTCTCAAAAACAGCAGAAAAGAAAAGAAAAATGAGCCCAGTAACACCACTCTTTTGTTTTCCGAGAGTATTTTCTTTTTTGCAATCTCATGTAGCACATGAGACTTCGGTTTTCCATGTGGCTATGGCTGAAGGAAAGTGACATGTGTTATGTGATGGACCCTATGGTATAACTCGCCTTCCACTTTGAACATACAGGAGTGAAGGAAAATAACTCAAAGGGGGCGTGTAAATTCTCTTCTGAGAAAAAGAAGCCACGACGTCTAATGTAGCAGCATCTGACTTTAGATTTTTACATTATGTAGTTGCATTTGTTATAAAAGCATAAATAACCTTCATCCCAAGATGGGTACTTGGACATTTATTTTTCTAGGTGATAATGTAATGTAAGGCTGAAATTCTGGGACTCAGGTAAATTTTCCCAGTTTGAATTGAACTTTCTTACCAGAGAATGGATCTCAGAAGCAATGTTCCCAGTCCTGTGATCGGTTCACTATACTCTTGGAAGAAATTCAGGATCTGAACAAAACTTCAAATAAGAAAAGCGGGTCAAATAAGAAGTGTGGACCTTGTTCCAAGTCACTGTAGATTTAGAGGAAATTCAGGTTCAGGGTTGGGAAGACCTTGAGAAAACTAGTTCCAATAAGAAATGATGTGTGTTCATTTTTCCTTTAACAGTTATGAGGAACCATCATGAAAATCTCTCTTTGCTTCCAAATCAACAGAAGTCTATTTTATGGGATGCCAGGCTTTTACAAGCGAGTGAACTGTTGTTTTCAGTGGTTGCCAATAGAGAAGGAAGTTTAAGGTTGCTAGAGTTAGGAACAGGTGCTGTTGGAGCTGATTTCTGGAACCATTTCCCAGTGCTGTGAAGTTGAGTCATAAAAATGATCAAAATTAGGAAATGTTGAACATTCTAATGGTTATTGAGATTGGGCAACAAATTTGAATTTATACAAAAGCTTTTTTTATAAAATACTTATTATAAATAACCTTTTAATGAGAACAAATAATGATAAAACACTAGAGAAATACAGAGTGAAAGGTAACCTAAATTGCTAGGCTTGGTAGCCCACACCTGTAACCACAGCATTTTGGAGGCTGAGGCAGGATGATTGGCTACAAGATCAAGGCCAGCCTGAATGACAGACCCTGTCTCAAAATGAAACAAAAATATAACCCAATTTTTTCTCTTTAAGTACCCCAGCCACTTATATATTCATTTAGAAGACAATGGAAACTAGCTGGTGACCGAGCATCTCATAGATGCCTTTGGGCAACTTTGTGGGATCTGGCCCTCAGGCAGGGCTGTCAACCCCAAGGAGGTGCCATCTTTTGCTCCAGATGCTTCAGGTTTGTAGCTTAAACCTTCAGGTGTTGAGTGTGCTTCATCAAAGATGCTCCTGTGTCCTGCATTGTTAGCACCAGATGGCATTTCACACCTGGGGACATGCTAGTTGTGGTTGCCTGGTGTGCGATACATTTCCATTTCATAGTCTTGCTTGGATTTTCTTACTAGCAGCAGAAACTACCAGTTTAGAGCTGTGCTTCCATCTGTATCCGGGCCTCCTCCCTTCTCCATGTAAGCTGGCAGTTTTTCTTTTGGAGTTACTAAACAAAAACGGGATATGTGCAATATAAATATATATATATATGTATATTTTAATACTTGTGGACAAGTGTTACAAGTTGTTTAAGAACAACAAAATCACCAATGTCTTCCATTTTGAGATGTGTATAGTTTTGTAAGCAGTAGTGCTTGGTAGCATATTGTAGTGCCATGTTAGAGGTTAGTGCATGAATTTAGTATAATTTTAAACTTCAGGATGAAATATTGATAAAAACTAGTAGTGTAAAAAGAGTGGAAAATCCTAGACCTTTACTTTTTTTTCGTGTATGAATCTGTGATATTCTCCCTGGGGATAGGAGATAAAGGCCAAAACAACTAATGTCTGAACAGAAATGTGGGTTCACATTGAGAAACATTGTGCTTAGGGAAATGTTATTAGCCTTTCACAAGGTAGCTAGAAATAACTGCCTTTGCAGCTTTTCAGTCCTCAAAGCAAGGCCTCATTTCATGATTAAGTCTTGCTCTCTTAGTTTGAAGCTAGCTTGTTCTTATATTTTCTGTATTATATGTCTTGGGTTCATCTTCCCTATTTTGTGTCCAGAGAGTTATTTTCTATTTTGCATGTCTGAGATGCTATGCTAATTGCTTTGGAATGTTTAATCTGTGGCCATTTTCTTTCCTGTTTGCAGTATGTGTGTTAATTGCAGAACCTTGTCAGCAGTTTGGAGTATCCTGTACTCTAGGCTTTTTTCTACTTTCCTTATGGAAATAAAGTAGTTGCTTTGTTTTAAAAAAGAAAGTTTTCAGTAAAATGGAATTCCTACCTCTAAAAGCTGCCTAGGAAACTTGGGAGTAACATTTTTCTGGAGTGTTGTAGGTTGTTATTTTTTGTTTTGTTTTGTTTTAATTTTAGAATTAGAGCCTGCCAGATGTGGTGGTGCATTCCTGCAATCCCAGCATTTGGGAAGCTGAGTCAGGAGGATCGGGGGTTCAAGGTTATCCTTTACTGTATAGTGAATTGAAGGTTAACCTGAGCTACATGAGATCCTGTCTCAGAAAACCAAAAGAAAAGAGAGTCTAGGACTTATTAACATGTATTACATTAGTATGATAGAAAATGTAAAACTGTTTTTAATGTGACTTTTTTTCCCACAGACTAGGTGTGAGTCTAGTAAGGGACCCAGGAATGGATCCCTGTAGAATATCAAGTAGGTGGCTAGCGCCTGGGAGAATCTGCTTCTGAAAAGCATTTCAATTTAAGAAACAAAGGAAAAATTAAAAAAAACTTGAAAAAGTAATGCATATAAAGTAGCACAGTATATAGGAAAGGATATTTCCTATTGCAAAAAATAAAAGCCATAAATGAACTAAAAATGTTGAGGAGGTGGAATTTAGTAGCAATAACAGTTTCTCATGTATAGTAATTTGTGTTCACAGAGGTGTATGGTTGAGTACTTACTATTTGAATTTGTGGACCTCTGCAGTCTCACAGAGTCCACAAAAGGAAAATACATCCTAAGTTAAAAAGCATTTAAAACTATGAATGTATATGAATATATCTTTGTTTGTATATGAAAATACCAACTTTCATATATGTGTTAAAGACCCTATTTTGTTTCCCTAGAGTTTACAGTTGTTGAAATCTTTCTAGTGCTTAATCTGGAAACACATGTACTTCTACAGTCCCAGTGAAGCCAACATGTAGGGGTCTTGCTTAAATTGTTTCTATTAATAGTTATTTACTGTATAGAATGATGTATGCTTTGTAACCTTTGTTCATTGGCTTCCTGGCTACTTTTCCAAAAGGAAAAGGTTGTTTTTGTGTGTGATTGATGTGTCAGGGGAAGCGGGGGAGCCTCAAGAACTTGCTGGCTTTTCCTTGTACTTAGGATGAAGAAAGTTAGGAATTAAAGGTAAATAAAATGACTGGGCAGTACCCAGGCTGGGGGTTGTCTGTATGTCTGATACATGTATGTAATGAAGCTTATGGCCTGTGTGTGACTGCATAGTTTTTAACAAGGAGAACCCAGCAAACTCATTCCTTTCTCGATCTGAGGAGTCACACAGCTCACATCAAGATACAAGAGTGGAACTGGGGTGATTCCTAACTTCCTTTACCTCATGTCCATCGTAGCTACTTGAACAGTGAAAAGATCTGGGTCTGTGTTCCTTTGTTTTCCCAGGGGAAAAAAGTTAAAAGAGTAGTTTTGTAGATCTCAGACTCTCTCTTGAATTATTTTATTACAAGCCTAAGGGAGGGGAAAGGCTATGCTGAGTGTAGTTTCTCTTTAAATGTCCTGTCCTGTCCATGTTAGTTTTTGGGACAACCAAGCAATATTCAGACACTTACATGATCATGGAGACATGGCTAATTCAGTTACATCAGAAATTACCCTTAACAGCCATGTTTATGGTTCTAAGTGTAAAACTATGCTACAAGATTCTGTGGTCTCAAAAGTATGTAGGTAATTAGTATTCGGTCTTTCTGTAGTCTCTTGTTCACTCTTTATGTACCTGTGATATGCAAAATATGAAGAGACCCCTAGCCTTCAGGAGTTTACATTCTCATGGTGCTGTAGATGCAAGCAAACTGTCTCTAGTTTATTTAGAACATTGCTTGGCTATTAATTATACCATTTTGGAAGAACCCCTTGGCCAAGAGTTTTAAAATGCAGAGGGCTATGCTAAATTTCAGGGCATTACTGCTTGAGTTTACATTGTTGTAGCTCAGCTCCTTATCTTTCCCAGGGAGCTGTTCATTAATGTGAATCAGAAAAGAAACCATTCTGCCTAAGTATCCTTACCACCCCTACAGCTCTCAGTAAGTGGCCCAGAAAACTTACTGCTCCCTGAAGACAGTCACCTCAGTTTCTTTTTCCCAGGGCTTTCAACTTATTCTTTATCCTCAAAGGGCCAGGATTTCTAGCTAAGCCTTTTAGAACTAAATAGAAGTCTTCAGTTTAGCCTTTTTGTATATGACTTGTTTCTGTTTTGAAGCAGCATTGTAGTAGATAAGTGTACCTGACTGCATCTCTAAGGAATTTGACTGACAATATTCAGTTGAATTTGCATGTATCATTGCTTTTCCCACAGTTCTGAATCAAAGGGTTTGCATGTTTATTAAAACCAGGCCTGGTTGAAAGTGTAAGCAATAGTAGCAGGCCCATAACTGATTCTAGAATGCTAACATTTTAATGCATGGTTGAATTTTCATTATTAGGTAGTTACTAGTAATTTTCTATATGCATTTATCAATAATGAAGCAATAGATACTTGAACCAATAGCTTGGTTTTATTGTTTGAATTATTTTTGTTTTCTAATTAAAGATTGTCTTACTTCCATTGAAAAATGGAAGTACAAGATAAATAAGGGGCAACCACAAGACATTCAAACTGTTAGGAATACAGCAAGCAATGCTTGCTCTGTTTCCTAGCTATATTTATTCCCAAGCATGTTTGCAAATACAAGATAAACTAAGCATGTTGGATAAGCTGCTATAATCAGAATGGTGCAGAGTTCCAGAAGAGTCGGGAAATAGACTAAGAAGGGTTATCTTAACTTCAGAAATAAGTGTTCAGTTTGCAAAACAACCAGCTATGGGACTTGTTCAATTAGGTTTATGTAGACTAAGTTTGGGGTTTCTTAAAACTATAGATTAAGCCAGATGCATGCTCTGCGGTTCCTGAATAGGCAGAAGCCAGCCTTAGTGCCATAGCTAGACTCCTTTGCAGGAGACAAATTAGTATCTTGGAGGTGTATAGCATCAGTGTGCACATACTTTGTTTTGCAGGAATGAGGCATCTGATCTGGAAGGTACTGATACGGACCATCTGTAAGGGACCCACACTAAGAGGGTCTCTGCAGAGTTACGGAAGTACTGTCATTGCTCTTTTGATTGCACTTGTTGCTGCATTTACGGCCGTTGAGCTACAGTTTCACTCTAGATGAGATGGTCAAAGTGTGGATCTTGGATCTTGCCTAAAACTTTTGATTCCTGATGGACAGGAAAAGTTTCTCTTCTTCCAAAAAAGACGTGTATTTCATTGAACAAAGATGGTGAAAGGAGCAGAAGTGTGATCTAATGCAGAGAGCATTTAGCTGAGAAAAGGGTCCAGTTGCCAGCACTACCCAAACCCGTGGTGGAAGCCAAGAACCTCTTAGACTCTTGACTTGGAAATGATCCAAGCAACAAATAGTTTTGACAAATAATGAGAAGTATTTATAATGTGGGACAGACCTAAATAGAATTCAAGTAAAACTGTTTCCCTGGGTTTAATCCAATTTACCTGTTACATGATGAAAAACTAGTTTGAAATTTATTTTAACTTTTGCTGTGGACGTCACCTAGAATGCTAACTTCCATCATTCAGAACTGAATTAGAGTTGTCAGTGTGGTGTTTGCTTCTGACTGAAATACAGGAATGGAGGTGTGTGATGTACCCCAAATAGAAATGTTCTTTGCCTCTGACTGATATATATGTCTGCTAGCCAAGAAAGATGTAAGGTCAGACAGAGTTCTTTCTTCTAACACTCTCTTCCTAATAGTCCACTAAAGTCAATTAAAACAGATCACACAGGAAAGTTAAATGTATATTTGGTAGAGCTCAGACTTACAAACACCTTCAAAGTCAGAATATACTTACAATTACTGATATTTTCTAAACATTCTGACACCTTTGGTAATGGTGTGCTGTGCCCTTAATTTAAATGTGCTTTCTTTTTTTTTTTGCTTGGGATATAGCTCTTGGAGAACACTTAGGCCCTGTGGCCAGTCCTCAGCACTGACTCCCCATCCCAAGGGTCAAACATTCTTTCTGCCAGCATGTTATCAGTCTTTAAACATTACTAGTCTGGGCATTCACATTAACCCACCCATTCCTGTAATGAAAAGGATTACGAATATTCAAGGAATCTCCCTGACAGTGGAGTGACGTCTGCCCTTCAAGCACAGGTGTTGCTGTTTGCTTGCTCTTCCGTGTTATCTTCCATTGCGCCATTGGTGTATACAAGGTGATGTAAAAGAGCTTCACTGAATGTTTGAAGCACTACAAAAGGCAGCTTCTTAATCTATGCATCTTTGGGAGTTTTGAAGACATTTGACTCCTTGGAAAAGGAACTGTTTTGAGAGTTTGAAACTGCACCTGTATGTGTATGTTTTAGCAATAAAGCATGAGCTGAGAATGCACTGAAATTTCATTGTGTGCTGTTACTTTGAAATGGGTAATTTCAGATAATGTAAGTTACAATGGGAAAAGAGGCCTTTCCACAGACCCTTGTTGAAGTGGGCTTTAGGTGTCTTTCTGTTATTTAAGGGATAGAGTTGAGACAAGATCACCTTGGCTGGCCTTGAACTCAGAGATCCTTGCCTCTGCCTTTTGAGTGCAGGATTAAAGGTGTGTATCACCACCTCAGTTTTTATTTTTATTTTTTTCTGGGTTTCTTAATACCTTAGTTGTGGTGGTTTTTGGTCTGTGTTGCCCAGTGGTAACCATCTGAAGAGAAGGACCATCACATTTTAATTGATTTCCCTTTTAGGGACCACCTTATGTTTCATCTCAATAAATCCTTTGTTGTGGGATAATCTTTTTGTACACTGTGACGATGTATCTCTGCTAAGGCACCTTCTGATTGGTTTAATAAAGATCTGAATGGCCAATAGCTAGGCAGGATTTCCGGGTGGGGAGGGGGCGGAATTCCAGGGAAGAATCAGGCGGAGATTCGACAGCCAGAATTAGAAGAAGTCAGACATAACTGAGGAGAGGTGATGAGGCATGTGCCAGAAAATAGATTAAAAGACTTAAGTTACAAGAGTTAGCTGGGAACAAGCCTAAGCTAAGGCCAAGTTTTCATACTTAGTAATAAGTCATTATTTAGGAACGGGAGGTCCAAAGAAAGACCTGATATAATTCTTAGTTTCTGTTAAGATTCTAAACAGAGTGATAAAACTATTCATTCCACTAAGTTCTTCCCATAAGAAATGTCGAAGTTGATTTTATTCTTCAGCTAAGACAGCAAAAGAGGCAACTTACACATGTTAAACTTGGCTGTAAGAACAGTGCCGGGCCAAGATCCCACAGCTGTAGGGCAGAGGGCTACCAGGGACTGTGGTTTGAAGTAAGACTGTTTCTTGGGGTTGATCTTTGCTGTCAGATGGTAAAGTTCCAGATCCTGAGATAAGTTAGTGACAGCAGTGTACCCAACACTCACTGTCCACTGTGCTCCAGCATCCTTGTTTCTGCTCCTGCAGCCCAGTGGGTGCTCCTTTGCTTGCACCTCCATCTGCTCAGGCTGTGCATTTGCTGCTGCTCCATTTACTCCATGTTCCTGTTACACGAATTTGTACAGGGAGGGTGATGCTGAGGCCCAGAATGGAAGTCATTTATAAGATGCACTGATTTTGTTATTTAACAAGGGGTGTGTGTGTGGTTTTTTTAAGACAGGGTTTCTCAGGGGTTGGGGATTTAGCTCAGTGGTAGAGTGCCTGCCTAGCAAGCGCAAGGCCCTGGGTTCAGTCCTCAGCTCCAGAAGAAAAATATTAAAAAAACAAAAACTAAAACAACAACAACAAAAAAAAAACCCACCAAATTTTTAAGCCGGGCATTGGTGGCGCACGCCTTTAATCCCAGCACTTGGGAGGCAGAGGCAGGCGGATCTCTGTGAGTTCGAGGCCAGCCTGGGCTACCAAGTGAGCTCCAGGAAAGGCGCAAAGCTACACACAGAAACCCTGTCTCAAAACAACAACAACAACAAAAAAAGACAGGGTTTCTCTATGTGGTTCCAGCTGTCCTGGAACTGGCTCTGTAAACCAGCCTGGCCATGAACTCACCGAGATCCCGCCCACCTATGCCTCCCAAGTGCTGGGATTAAAGGTGTGTGTCACCTCCACCCAGCAAACACTAGCTTTTGTTTTGTTTTTCAAGACCGGGTATTTCTGTGTAGTTTTGTTGCCTGTCCTGGGTCTTGCTCTGTAGACCATCCTGGCCTCTAACTCACAGAGATCTGCTGGGCTCTGCCTCCCAAGTGCTGGTGATTAAAGGCATGCGCCACCACTGCCCGGCACTAGCTTTTTTTAAAGAAAGATTATCGGGCTGTTAAGAGCTCAGCAGATAGAGAGGCATTTGCTTCTAAGCCTGACCTTCATTTGATATTCAGGACCTTAGCTGTAGGAAAGAAATGACTCCCACAAGTTAACATCTGACCTCCAGACATGCACACAGAATAAATGTAAAAACAGATTCCAAACTGGAGGTAGTGTGTTTGTAATGCTAGTACTTGGGAGGTAAAGGCAGAAGAATCAGTTCAGATTCTTACTATGGAACTGGTCTGAAGCCAGCCTGGAATCCAGTAAAGGAAGATGTTACAAACTTCAAGATAGGCTGTTGTCAAATAAAGAGAAACAAACAAGCTACTGACTTTTATTACCTGGCTGCTCAAGGAAGAGAATTTTTAGCATTGTGATGAGCAGCATTTACTGGTAAATTCCACACAATATCTATGTTACAGATATTGGCATCCACACCTGTGACATGGGCCTTCCTCAAACCTTGATAAGGCTATTATATTTTTGATTTTCTATAATTGCGTATTCACAGCTTTGTATGACATGGGCCTCCATCAAACCTTCTAAGAACATCAGCCTATTAATGGTGTGTGTGTGTGAAGGGGTGGGTCTTTCTTTAAAGAGTCAAGTGGAATTATAAAATGTATCCAAACACTTGTTTTTTAATCTTTGGGAGGTGGGGTGGGGGAGGACAGGGTTTCTCTGTGTAGTCCTGGAACTCGCTTTGTAGATCAAGCTAGCTTTGAACACACAGAGATCCTGCCT
The DNA here is from genome assembly GCF_004664715.2 of Peromyscus leucopus. NCBI lineage: Eukaryota > Metazoa > Chordata > Mammalia > Rodentia > Cricetidae > Peromyscus > Peromyscus leucopus. The sequence goes on along the minus strand of NC_051066.1, from coordinate 95,159,580 downwards.
CTGCCTCCCAAGTGCCAGGTACTCCTTTATAAGCAAAGCATACTCTGAAAGAAATGTATCTTTAAAAGTTTTTTTTTTTTTTTTTTGTTTTTTTTTGTTTTTGAAGACAGGGTTCCTTTGTGTACCAGTCCTGGTTGTCCTGGAACTCAAGAGATCCCCTGCCTCTGCCTCCCAAGTACTAGGATTGATTAATGGTGTACACCACCACCACCCAGTTTTTTTTTTTTCAGAGCCCCACAACATTCTTTTATTTAGAATATTCTATCAGTTCATTGTCTTTGAAACCAGTGTTATTTGTTGTTTTTAACAAAATCTCAATCATTCATTTAATTTTACCAATAAAGACTAGGGAGACAAATGCTGGATTAGAAAGAAGCCTGCTAGCTCAGAGAGGCAGAGAAAGCACCCAGCTGGCCTTCCTCCTCAGCCTACTTCCAGAAGCCTCTCCCCTTCTCCTGTGCTGTCTCAAACCCCTCTCCTCAAACTGAATGTCCCTCCTCCCTTCTACTTCCTGTGCGTCTTTCTATCCGTCCTCCTGACTCCCTTTACGGTTTTTCCTAATAATCCTATGTTCACTTCCTGTCAACTGGTTGCTTGCTCTTTTTTTTTTTTTTTTTTTTTTAAGATTTATTTATTATGTGTACAGAAGAGGGCGCCAGATCTCATTACAGATGGTTGTGAGCCACCATGTGGGTGCTTGGAATTGAACTCAGGACATCTGGAAGAGCAGTCGGTGCTCTTAACCTCTGAGCCATCTCTCCAGCCCTGCTTGCTCTTGACCTATGGTTGACTTTATATAGTCCTGTTTACAATATTCAAGCAGAAAGCTCTTGGATTAAAGGTGTGTGCGAGGGTTAAGCCACACCGCAACTAGAAACAGGTTTTTTTTCCAGTAAATAACACAATCACGGGATCCAGTGTGATCAAACATCCTGCAACAGTTATTTGTCTTTAAAAGCTTTTATTAGCATATATTAATTATATACAATGGATTTTGACATTTTCATACTGTATTTGGATCACATTCACATCCTCTTCCCCTCCCAAACAGTTCCTTTTTCCATAGCTCCTCCGCTTTCGTGTCTTTATTTATTTTTGGAGGGGCGGAGGTGACCCAATGAGCTTCATTAGGGTTATTTAAAAGAGCATGGGCACCTAACCAGTGTCTATACGACAACGGAATATCTTTTTCTGCCTCATCAACCATCAATTGTACAAACCCTCGGAATGAAGGGCCCTCCTTCATGAGCTCTATCCCTTGTGTGACAGTGTGGAACATTTTAAAGTGTATGTAGACAAAATGCAGATGTTACCAGCTCAATCACTTGATGTCTCATGATACAATTAAGAGACTGAAATATAAGAGCTAATAATGCTCCTTTAGCTAACAAGAGACAGATTTTCCTCTAGTCCAGGCTTGCCTTCTGCCTCCACCTCAGACATGTTAGCACTCCAGGTGTGCACCCACCACTATACGCATGGCAACAGTTTTCACTGAGCACTTCCATATGCTACAAACATTCTTTATTACATTAGATCTTCTATTGGGTGCTTATGTGTATTTTCTTCCAAGTTAGATATAAAATAGACACAAAACATTGATTTGTTTAAGGGGAATAGAAGTCTTCACTGGTGTATCTGTCCACATTACAAACACGGCGTTCCTCCAGTCACTCTACACTTGAGCAACGTGACTTTCACAACACGTTTATTACAAATAATGTGTGCCAGTAACCCACCCCTTTTTTGGGGGGGTCTTTTTTGCTATTTTGTCTCCCTCACCGCCTCACCCAGAGCTGAGGACTGAACCCAGGGCCTTACTCTTGCTAGGCAAGCGCTCTACTACTGAGCTAAATTCCCAAACCGTATTACAGATAATGTGACTGACTATGAGCCTTTTGTGCACACACTGGCACACATCTGCTACATGCTTAGTACAGGTGCCTAGGGATTAAGTCGCTGCTCTGTAGTAGCCATTATGTCTTTAGTTCCCACAAGCAATGCTAAACTGGCCTTCAGCTGTGCCAGGGTGTTACTCGTACAAGTAGCTTACAGGAATTCTTTCTCCTCATCTTTACATCATGTTTTGATTTCACCAATCTGATGTTATTTTCTGGTTGTCAGTAGTGAAGTTGGGTACCACTTTTCAAGCTTTACACTTTTCTGTAGTGTGGGAGCCTCTGCAGGATGCAAAGTAAGTACTCTACCTGAGTCGTATCCCTTGGCCCAGTGCCTTCTCTAAAATGCTTGCACAAGTATTTTGCCAGTTTTTAAGTGGTTGTTTTTTCTGATATATAGCAGTTGGTCTATAGCTTCTGTATTATGGCCGTTCGTTGCTTATGTGTGACATTTTCTACTGTGGCTCAGTTTTTCACTCTATGTTGTCTTAGTTGAAATTCTGTATTTTAAAGTACTGTCATCTTCATCAAACAATTAATGCTTATCTTAAGAAACTTTCTTCTGTGAGATAATGAAGATTTTCTTCAGGGTTCTGCTTAAAAGCTTTTTATTTTCACGTTTAACATGTCCGATTTCATAGGACAACATTCAGTTTTTTTCTTCATCCAGGGGGGTAACCAGTTGTTCCAGTATTCTTTAATTCATTTGATCCTCACCATAGGTGTGGTTACTATTTTTATCCCTATTGTACGCAGAAACAAAACAGACTTTAATTCTTCAATTCATGACTAATAATAATTAATAAGCAGAAATCAGTTTAAATCAAAAAGGTTTCTCTTTCTTTCTTTCTTTCTTTCTTTCTTTTGTTGTTGTTTTTTGAGACAGGTTTCTTTGTGTAACAGTTTTGGCTGTCGTGGAATTCTCTTTGTTGACCAGGCTGACCTCACTGAGATCCCCCTGCCTCTGCCTCCCAATGCTGGGATTCAAGGGGTGCACCACCACTGCCTGGCTAAAAGTATTTCTAAAATCTGTTTTCTTACCAGCATATTATGTTGTGCCTCTCAAAAATGGAAGTGGGCACCAGGGAGATGGCTCAGCAGGTAGAGGCATTCGCCACTAAGTCTCTGAGGCCACATGTGAGCTCTGATAAACATGTGCCCCCACACAACTGTAATGAAAAAAGAAAAAAAAAACAATTTAGAAATAAAAAGGGAGAGGCAGCAAGCTAGCTGATCAGGTAAAGGAGTTGAGATACCAGCCAGAGGGCCTGAGTTTTATCTTCAGGACTCATAAAGCAGGACAGAGCTGACTGCTGCTGCTTGTGCTCTGACCTCCTTTTTTAAAAAAGTGAGCATATATTTCATGGGGAAAATACATTTCTTGGACACACACATAAATATTCATATAAATACACACATATGCTTCCTAGTTTAATCTGAGTCAGGCTCAAGCACTTAATTTCCTATACAAACTCTGATCCAAAATGGCAAATCCAGAAATTAAGAAAAATAGTTATTAGCTGGGCGGTGGTGACACATGCCTTTAGTCCCAGCACTCATGAGGCAGAGCTAGGCGGATCTCTGTGAGTTCGAGGCCAGCCTGGCTACAGAGCGAGATCCAGGACAGGCTCTAAAGTGAACACAGAAACCAAAATGTAGTAGAAGAAAAATAGTTATTACATCAGAAATAACTGGGGCTGGAGAGTTGGCTCAGCAGTTAGGAGCTCTGACTGTTCTTCAGAGGATCAGGGTCAATTCCTAGCACCCACAACTGTCTATAACTCCAAGATCTGACACCCTCACATAGACATACATACATTCAGGCAAAACACCAATGCACATAAAAAAAATAAATAAAAAGAAATTTAGTAAGTGGTAGGGCTTCCACCTACCCTGTTTGAGGCCCCAGCAACCTACACACAATGACATAACAGTTTTTAAGCTTTTATAAAGGAAGTATGTTAATTTTAAGGTAAATTTACTTACATGTGTTTTAAAAATCCACAGTTGAGAGCCGGGCGGTGGTGGCGCACGCCTTTAATCCCAGCACTCGGGAGGCAGAGCCAGGCGGATCTCTGTGAGTTCGAGGCCAGCCTGGGCTACCAAGTATGCTCCAGGAAAGGCGCAAAGCTACACAGAGAAACCCTGTCTTGAAAAACCAAAAAAAAAAAAAAAAAAAAAAAAAAAATCCACAGTTGAGCAGTGTATCTCACTAGGCACTCAGGAGGCTGAGGCAGGAGAATTGCTACAGTGGAAGCCAGTATAGGCTACACAGTAAGATCCTGTCTCAAAAATGATTCAATGTATTATTAATTTATTAGGTTCCATTCTGTGGGGCTGAAGAGATGGCTCAGCAGTTAACAGCATTTACTGCTATTGCAGAGAACTGGGGTTTGGTTTCCAACACCCATTAACTGACTTAACTCTAGTTTCAGGGGATCTGACAGCCTCTGCAGGCCCAACAGGCTTGTGGTGCACATCTTTAATCTCAGAATCTAGGAGACAAAAGCAGGTAGATCTCTGTGTTCAAGACTAGCCTGGGGCCAAATAACATGTTTCAAAGTGGCCAGTATTACATAGTGAGACCCTGTCTAAAAGCAACAGAAAACACAAATTGTTTGTATGCAATTTTATTCATTGTTACTTCTTACATACTTTGTTCTGTTCTGTTTTTTTTTGCTTTTTTTTTTTTCCCCAAGACAGGGTTTCTCTGTGTAGCTTTTGTGCCTTTCCTGAAACTCACTTTGTAGCCCAGGCTGGCTCCTCGAACTCACAGAGATTCTGCCTGCTTCCTGCCTCCCAAGTGCTGGGATTAAAGGAATGCACCATCACTGCCAGCATACATATATATTACTTATATAAGCAAAAAATGATTTCTAAGAGCCAGGCATGGTAAGGTACGCCATTAATTCTATCGCTCGGGAAACAAGAGAGAGGTGAATCTCTATAAATTCAAGAATACCCTGATCAACATGGCAAGTTCCAAGACAGCCAAAGCTACATCCAGTGACCCTCTCTCAAAACAAACCAAGGCTGAGCAGTGGTGGTACACACCTTTAGTTTCAGCACTTGGGAGGCAGAGGCAGGTGGACCTCTGAGTTTGAGGCCAGCCTGGTCTACAGATCGAGATTCAGGACAGGCTCCAAAGCTACACAGAGAAACCCTGTTTTGGAAAAAACAAACAAACAAACAAACAAAACAACAACAATTATTTGGGGCATGTAGGGATTTTGGAACAAGTTCTCATCAAGCTTAGGTTGACCTCAATTCAAACTGGAGCCAAGGATAATCTTGAACTTCTGATCTCCGTGCCTGTATTTCAAGTGCAGGAATTACAGTCATGTGTCACCACATCTGGCAGTCCTCTCATTCTTAGTGGTATTTAAAAAATAAAAGACCAATCAGGTGTGGCGGTGCACCCCTTCAATCCCAGCACTCTGGAGGCAGAGGCAGGTGGATCTCTGTGAGTTCCAGGACAGCTAAAGGTGCACATTGTGACCATGTCTCAAAACAGAAACAAACAACAACAAAAATAAAAGACCGGATCACTGGGGCCTAGAAAGATGGGTCAGCTGCTAAGAGTAACTTCCATTTATGCAGAGTTTGGCCCTCAGCACCCATGCTAGGCAGCTAACAACTGCCTACCAACTCCAGCTCCAGTGAATCCCACTCTTTCTTCTGGCCTCCAT
>NC_051066.1:95133493-95153493 GCF_004664715.2 Peromyscus leucopus | reverse complement strand
TCCTCTATTTTGATTGTCCCTAAACTAAATGTTTTAGTTAGGTTTTATTGCTGTGAAGAGACACCATGACCATGGCAACTCTTATAAGGAAAACATTTCATTGAGGTTGGCTTACAGTTTCAGAGGTTTATTCCTGTGGTGGTTTGAAAGAAAATGGCCCTCAAAGGGAGTGCAACTATTAGGAGGTGTGGCCTAGTTTGAGGAAGTTGTCAGGCTGTGCCCAGTGGTCTCAGTTTACTTCTGTTGCCTGCAATTCAAGATGTAGGACTCTCAGCTCCTTCTCAGCACTATGTTGGCATCATATTATAAGGATTCATAGCTGACAGTTTGTCCTCATCTGCAGACAGTTGATTAGTCTTAGCAGCTAGCGTTGAGCATAGGCTCCTAGTGACACCTCCTCCAGCAAGGCCACACCTCCTAATAGTGCCACTCCCTATGGGCCAGGCATTCAGACACAGGTATCTATGGGCCACTCCTGTTCAAACCACCACATTCCACTTGCTGGCCCCATAGTTTTGTGGTCATAACACAAGGCAGAAGCATTCAGTCCAACTTCAAAGTCCCATAGTCTATCACAGTCTCAAACTTATTTAAAAGTCTAAAGTTCAAAGTCTCTTCTGAGATTCATGCAATCTCTTAACTGTAATCACCTGTAAAATCAAATAAAAAAGCAGATACATACTTCAACATATAATGGCACAATTGGAATACTGTTTAAAAGGGATGAAAGGGATGTAGCGAGAAATCCTGGACCAAAGCAAAACTGAAACCAGCTGGGCAAACTCCAAACTCTGCATTGATGTCTGATGTCACGATGCTCTTCAGATCTCCAGCTCCTTTCAGTTTTGTTGGCTGCAGCACACACACTTCCTTCTCTTGGCTGGTCCCACTCCCTGTTAGCAGCTTTTCTCAGGTATCCCACGACTCTGGCATCTCCAACATTTTTTGAGGTCTCCAAGGCAATCAAAGCTTCACCTTACACAGCTTCATACAGTAGCCTCTTTGGACCTCCATGCAGGGACACCCCTGACACACACCTGGCCTCAGCAGCTTTCCTTAGTCACAGAGTTAGATTCCATAGCCCCTTTCTTCTATCCTTAACTCTAAAGCCAGAACCATGTGGCTGAAGTGCCAAGTCCCGCTGCTTGCTAGGGCTGGAACCTGACCCCCTCGTTCAATTACATCTTCACCAGCTTTCTGTTTTCAATGGTTTTCTTCACTGCCTAAGCTTGACTATTCTGGAACTTGTTTTGCTTCAGACTCAGAGATCTGCTTGCTTCTGTCTCCTGAGTACTGGGATTAAAGGTATGTACCAACATGTCTGGACCTAAGCTATTCTTTAATTCCTTTTCACAAGTTGAAAACCTAGCTGGGTGTGGCTTGCCTTGAGGATACCACTACCTTTATTCTGTTTAATATCATGCTTTTCTTTAATCTGTTTATCTCCTTGAACATGGATTCAGCTCCATTCTACTTCCTGGTGTCCCTTTTCTCCTCAAATTGTACATTTTGTATTTTTCCTTCTCAACTATCTGCATAAGAGTGACTATTAATAACCATACAACATAGTCAATACTAGGCTCTTTTGAGATTTATTTTGCCAATGGAGTTAATCCAAAACTCTTCAAATTTAACCTCAGGCAAACTTTTTGGACAAGGGCAAAAGGCAGCCACATTCTTGGTCAAAATATCAGAAGAACAGTCTTTAAGCCATGTACTAACATTCTTCCCTGAAACCTCTTGAGCCAGGTCCCCACCGTTCAATCACCCTCATACCACTGTCTCCCAGGTTTCTACTGGTGTGGCCCATTAAGTAGCACTTGAAGCATTCCACTGCTTTTCTAATCCAAATCCAAAGTCCACATTCCTCCAAACAAAAGCATGGTCAGGCCTCTCCTAGCCAATCCCCAGTCCCTGGAACAAACTTTTTGTTTTAGTTTGGGTTTCTATTGCTGTGAAGAGACACCATGACCACAGCATTCTTATAAAGGAAAAATTTAATGGGGACTCACTTACAGTTCAGTGGTTTAGTCCATCATCATCATCATGGCGGACATGGTGGTATGCAGGCAGACTTGGGCTGGAGGAGGAGCTGAGAGTGTTACATCTGGGTCGGCAGGCAGCAGGAATCTGCCACATGAAGCCTCAAAGTCTGCCTTCCCAGGGACACACTTCCTAACAGGCCACACCTCACAACAGTGCCACTCTCTGTGGACAAGGCACAGACACGAGTCTATGGGGCCATTCCTAGTCAACCACCACACTAAAGTAGTTTGGTTTCCAGAACTGTAATGATTTATGTAGGACCTTGTCCTGCTTGCTCTACTTGAATCCAGTGACACTTGTCACCTGTCTCTCTTTTACCCACTATGTACCTTATTTCCTCAGCTACCCCAACTGTGGTTAGTCATGGGCCCCAAAATGAAAAAAACCATCAGTCCCCTCCCTCCCCTGCCTGCAACTACCCTCTCTGCTCTGTAATGACCCCAGCCTGTAAGCTCCTACCGGCCGCCTTCTTCAGATGTCCATCCTGCGCATGACCTCTGCCCAACAACCTCTTCCTTCCGCTGCTGTTCCTCACCAAACTGGCCCCAACACTTCACCTTCCTGCCAAAGCCAAACCTTTACTGCCTCTCCCTTCAGACCTACCCACCTGTCCTTCAACTGCTCCTCTTGGCCAACCCACTCTGCTCTTTCCTCTCCAAGAGCTTGTCATCACTGACCACCCCACACATGTCCGCCTTCCCTAAATGTTTGGAATCCTTTGTGTTTAACCCCAGCTCCACTGCTAAGAATTTCAGTGTCTTACTCAGTCCTTTGACCTGACTTTGCATGATATTATTTATGTCACTCTGACCTCCGCTTTTTCTCTTGGGAATAGGAAGTATGTGCCACACTCTTCATGCCTAGGATGGATCATCGCCCAGTCTGTGCTGCGGCAGTCTATGCATGGTCACAATGGGATTATCAGCTCAGTTCAGATGACCTCTGACAACAAGGGTCTATGACTGCATGCCTCTGGCAGCAATGGGAGAAGCTGCCTTTTGTGGTCAATTATGATAAAATCAAAGCGATGACTCAGGGAGCTGATGAGGATCTGGCCTTTTTTCACTTGCTGATCTGAAACTGTGATTGACAGAGAAGGTGGCGATATCGTGCTGATTGCTAGAACAGCCCTAAGGATAGAGTTGGCGCATGCTCCTCAGAGACCTTTTAAAACAGATTTTAAGTCTTTATAACAGAGAGGAGAGCTTAGACCTTGAGTCTCAATGAGATCAGGCTAAATAGCAAATACCAGAGGCAAATATGCCAGGGTTCATTGCAGACAACTCAAAGGAGTGATGTCCTCTACACTTCAGTGTGGCCTATGAAGGGCCTGCTTTAAATGCAGCCAAATGGGACACAGGGCACGAGCCTCCCATCTCATGGCCACGCCTCAGCCCGCCTGTGGTGACCGAGGACACTGGAAATTAGGCTGTGCTCAGAGAGATGCCAGGTGCCGTCAAGAATGCGTCTGTTCTTGCCAGGTTCCATCACTAGACTTAGGCTTGGTGAACTTGCTGGCCACTACAAACTCCTGACAACGGAGGAGGCCCAGGATTTGAAGCCCCTGCTCACCCCCCCACACCATTATTCTCACCAAACCCAGGGTGACACTGTAGTGGCTGGTAAAGTTTTTTCTTTTTATTTTATTATTAAAAAATTTATGTATATGGCATTTTCTTGCCTGCACATACATCTGTGCAGTATGTGCGTGCGTGGTGCCTTTGGAGACCAGAAGAGGGAGTCAGATCCCCTGGAACTGGAGTTATAGATGACTGTGAGCTGCTTTGTGGATGCTGGGAACTGAAAACAGGCCTATGGAAGAACAGCCAGTGCTCTTAAGACACTGAGCTGACTGTCTAGGCCCAGATCTTTGTTAGCCCACATGTGAGTGAATTACTTACTCAGTTTTGCCTGCATTTGCTGACCCTGCCCTGATCCAGGTAGAAGGAACTCCCACCTCACCTACCCAGGATGCTCCATTGCTGTTTGGCCCAGACATTTTGGGCAGCCCCTTCCCATTCTTCCTGGGTCATTCCCTGGTGTTCTTTTGTGAGATAGAAACTTTTGGAGAATTCCATGCCTCTATTATCTTCTATCACAAAGGAAGCAACTTCTTATTCTTTTTTTGTTTTGTTTTTTGAGACAGGGTTTCTCTGTGTAGTTTTGGTGCCTGTCTGGATCTCACTCTGTAGACCAGGCTGGCTCGAACTCAGATCTGCCTGCCTTGCCTCCCGGTTGTTGTGATTAAAGGTGTGCGCCACTGCCCGGCATAACTTCTTATTCTCCTCATCCTTTTCCCACTGAGATCTTATACCTTCGTTAGTTGTTTCCTTGTCCATTGCTTAACTCTTTAAATTTGTAAATTTTTTTTTTGTTTTTTGAGACAGCATTTCACTGTGTAGAACTGGCTGTCTTGGAACTCATTCTGTAGACCAGACTGGCCTCGAACTCACAGAGATCTGCTGCCTCTGCCTCCAAGTGCTGCGATTAAAGGTGAGCACCATCACTGCCCCACATATTTTTATTTTGAATTAAAATATTAATTCTATCATGTCCTCCTTCCTTTCCTTCTCCAGTCCCCCATGTTCTCTTCCTTGCTCCTCTGGGGATCATGGCCTTTTTGTTGTTGTTGTTATTGTTCACATATAATACATACATGTGACCTTCTCAGTCCATTATGTTATTTGTATGTGTATGATCCTCAACCATTGTTAACCTTTGATTGTGGCTACCTTCTCCCTAACTCTTGTATCTAAAGTACAAGACTCCACCACTTTTGGTGCCTGGACCGATACTCCCTTGCCTACTTCCTCCAGCCTTAAGGACTTGAACTTATAATTTTTAGATTCCAAGGCTCTATTAACTTTCAATTACTAGCAAAGATCCACTAGCTCTCCCAACAATACTCTTATGTTAGCAGTTCCAGAGTCTAAAGCTTTCACCCTAGTCCGAATCTATGCCTGAACAACCAACTGTTGTTCCTATTCACTGGGGGGGGTCCCCAACACCCTCTTATCCCATGTTTTTTCTTCCATCCTCACTCGTCAGTCCTAGATCTCAAGTTTTTTTTTCCCCATCCCCCTTGACCCTTCTGTCAAGACCTTGTCATACCCGGACACCTTTGCCTAACAGCAGCCCAGGCTCTTTCACATGCTTGAAATTCTCAGATGTTCACCGGAACCTGCTGCCTCTTCTGCTATCTCATCCTTCCAACCTTGTTCTTTTCAGCACCCCCCACCCAAAGGCTCTCCAGCTAAAGAAAGGAGAGCCACCCACAGACTCCTGGATGTTCTCAATAACTTTTCATTGCCTTTCTGCAATGGGAAATGCCTCCTTTCCACCCTACACAATGCATTCCATGTGGGACATCGACCTCTGCCTACCTAAGACTTATCTCTGCTTGTCCCAGACTCCACGACATCACTTCCTGTTGTACTGTCTACTCCTGAGTCTTCTAGCAAGACTGCCTCCTTCCAATCCGCCATGACTGAGGACATACTCCAGGCAGACCTGGCATGGTGGATCTTCCCCACATGTCACCCTCTGGAGAGACTCAGTTGTGTCTTCACATTGGTGACCATTGCTCAGGCTGCAAAGAAGCCCTTCCCATTCAGAGAGGGCACAAGGTCATTACCATCCTGTTTCAAATCCTTTTTCAGTCTGGCTGGCCTTCCTCTTTGCAACTGGTGATGGACCTGCTTTCCTTTCTAAGGTTAACCTGCCCTATTCCAGATTGTTTTTGCCTGCTGTCTTTATTTTGACAAGTGAGAAATCCCTTAGCACAGTGTGGTAGCACAGGCTTATAATCCCTAGGTACTTGGGATGCTGAAGTAGGAGGACCAGGAGTTGGAGGTGGCCTGGGATACTTAGGAAGACCGTATCGCAAAACAAAAACCAAATCAAACCAAACCATCACTATGAACAACCCCAAAATCTAGCAGTCAGATGCTCACTGAGGCAGCAGCCAGAAGCAGCACACCAACTTGCCACTGGGGAGGAAGTGGAAAGCGTGGTGGTGTCAGCTTTGAAGATCAGAAGCCAGCTAAAAAGGGCGAAATGAGCCACAGGAAGGGCCCAAGAGCTTGGTGCTAAGCAAGTTACCCAGCATCCTTAAGGCTCCTCAACCTCCAGGAAGTGGGCCTCTACCATGTCCCCTTCTCCCTTCTCTTTCCTCCAGGAAGTGGGCTCTACCATGTCCCCTTCTTCCTTCTTCTTTCCTTCACCTCTTGTGACGCTCGGTTCTGGGTACTGCACTTGGGTTGTTGTCTCTAGAGCCTGATCCTGGGGCTGTTTGTGTGGCACATCCTTCTCACAAGGGCTGAAATAGCACCACGTTCCTACTACTCAATCTTTCAAGACCTTTCCGGGCAGACACCTGTAGCAGGAATCTTCAAAGTTCTTATTATAAAATCAAACCTGAGGCCAGTTATTGGGTGAACCTGGAAGATCAGAGCCAGAACAGCCACAGCTATCTCACCTTGCCAGTTCCTCAGCTGTCTTGCTTCCTCAGACTGGAAACTTCTGTGTCCTCATCCAATGGCTCTCAGCTGAAACTGCTGCTCGAAAGCCTGAAGCTTAACCACACATGCTTAACCAGCAAATGCTGTTTTGGTCCTCACGCCTTATATTCTTTCTGCTTTCTACCACACTCTCTGGGATTAAAGGCTGGCTTTCTGGTGTGTCACCATGCTTGGCTTTTTTCCAATGTGCCTTGAACTCACAGAGATCCAGAGGATTTCTATCTCTGGAATGCTAAGATTAAAGGTGTGTGCTATCACTGCTAACTAGTGGCTTTTCTGTTCTCTGACCCAGATAAGTTTATTAAGGTACACAATATTTTGGGAACACAGTATCACACAGACACTTCTTAGCACTCATTGTTTCCTCAGAGTAGGAAACGGCACAGTCCGAGACCCTGCTTTCTCTACCTGCCTCTTCGAAGTGATGTCGATGAACAACATAAAGATGCCCAGATTGGGAAGCGAGCCGTACTGCACTGCAGGGCTGCGTCACTCTGGAGCTGTCTCAGAGCATCATGGGTGAGAAGCCACATTTCTCCATTTCTCCTGAGGAAGAATCAGGAATCAGCAAGAAAGCTGACCTGAAGGAGTTGGTGCTCACAGTAACAGGCTTCGTCATGGGAATACAGGGTGAGCCTGTAAATGAGAGCAATCAGACAGGTTGCACTTGGGGAGAGGCATAGATGCTTGGTAATTCATGGCCTAGGTGGAAGCCACAGCTGTAATGGAAGCAACAGTTTAACAACAAAGCCAGGTGTGGTGGACGTATGCCAACGTTTCAGATTTCCAACGACCATTGCCTGAAGCAGAACCCATATTTTAAGATCTCACAGTAGGCTGGCATGGTGGTGCACTTGGAAGCTGGAGACAGGAAGACCAGGAGTTCAAGGCCAGCCTCCTCTATCTAGTGAGTTTGAGGTGGCCTGAGGTAACCAAGGTCATGTTTCAAAAAATCCAAACCAAAACAAAACCAGAAATTAAAAAAAAAAAAAAAAAAAAGAGATTCCCCAATGATTCATAGTGTAATTAAGAACTATCTCCTGAAGGATGACTTCAGTTTCAATGGCTTTTTCTACTTAATAGCTGAACTCTCGGGCAGAATCCTTCCTGGCATTAGAAGCAGAGTGGTTCTATGCAGCCTGCGGAGGACAGGCTGATCTGAACATCTGTGAACTCCCAGATCCTAAGACTCTTAGTTTCTGGATGTACATTCATGGAACCAACGAGATCAGCTTCTAAGGGCCAGATAGTGTGGCCATGGAGTACACGTGAGGCTCTGTGGATGGGACACCTGCAACATCCAGGCTTGTATGCTCAGTTTGCATGGTTCACATGCCAGCCAACCTCCAAGGCACAAGCCAGTCCAGGAAGCGTCAATAAAGTCCCAGGCCTGTCAAACAGTACAGCACAGACCTTGTTTTCAAGGCTGTATATTCAGACCCATGATCTTTTTTTTTTTGTTTGTTTGTTTTATTTTTTTTTGAAGACAGGGTTTTCTCTGTGTAGTTTTGGTGCCTGTCCTGGGTCTGATTCTGTAGACCAGGCTGGCTCAAATTTACAGATATCCAGATGGCTCTGCTCCTGAGTGCTGGGATTAAAAGCGTGGGCCACCACCGTCCGGCTTCACACCCATGATCTTAAAACCCATTTCGTGGGCTTCATGGCTGACTCCTGTGGTGAGACTGTCATGCTTTTATCTTGGATTGGGCTCTAACTTGCTGAGGAATGCACCTTTTAGCCCATTTGAACTCTCTCCAGCTAGTCTTTTGTTTTTTAAGGAAAAAAACTGCTCCTAGAAAGCTGGGAGGTTTTTCTACACGGAAAATAAGCATGTTTTGAAAGTGGGTAGATGGGTATGAGACACTTGTGTTCAAAGCCTTTTTTATCTGAAGATCCCAATCCTCTACCTAGAAAAGAAGAGACAGGTGCATGTGAGGATTAAAGCTATGAGCTAGCCTCACCATGGCATGTTAGGTCTGTCTTCGGATCTGCATTGGTGAACAAGGAATACTGCAGTGTTTTTACAGTTCCAAGACTGAGCCAAAACTCACATCAACATGTGAGTGAAGCTGCCTAGGACCACAGCTGTCAGGACCCAGGGAGGCAGCCACTGTGGATCTTGGCAAGACTAGGAAGCTTTGCTGAGATGAAAACTGGAAAGGCCAGAGTCTGAAGGGTGAGCTGACTCACTAGGTCACACCAGCCACAGTAGGGACGGAGCAGGGAATGGTTAAATGAGAAACTCATGCCTGCCAGTGTGCTCTGTATGAGGCCTTGGTCACGTTTACCAGTAAGAAAAACAGGACCCAGGCTATCAGGCTACTTGAAAATGAAGTCCATCTTTAGGACTGGAACAACAGCTGTCCAGCAGCCAGTCTGTCTGTCTCCATCAAGAGTATGGGTGGGCAGGGCAAGGGAGGCCCTGTCATTGGAACAGCATGAGTCCTGTTCAAAGGTGATGCAAGAACATGCCTGTGTTGTAAGCTCAATCACAGAAACAGCAACTGCCAATCCAGCAGGCAGCTAGTGCCCTTTTCTCAACTGACCAGCCAGCTGTCAAAAACATGGATGCCTGGAATCACGGAACTCATTTCACTGTTTTCTTTCACGATTCTTACAAGTACCAAACTTCAGGACACTGTTAGTATTCAAATTACACTATCTAACTCTGCCTGGTCTAGGCCAGGTCACACTGCCCACATCTGGGTCCTGAATCACAAGGAACCCACACCCCAGGGCTGACACTGGCATGCCAGGCACCTGGTCAAACCTCCTTTGACGGGTGGAGGCAAAGGCACCGCCCCTGAGCAAACACCCACCGTGCATGTCCCACGGCTATCCTTTTCGATCAGGGGAAAAGCTCTGCACTCTTCGGATCCTGTCAAACCTCTGAGGGCGCTACTTGTATATCTAGAAAGGCAGCTGCAAAGACCACAGACACTTTAATTTACATAAATTATCTCACTCCATTTTATTTAAGATTTTTTATCCAGTTAGTAAAAGAAAGATGTGTCTCTCTTTATACATATGTACAAGTTCAGCTATAAAAATAGACAGCACATTCAAAGAGAAAAGGCTTGGCATTTTCTGATCCCTCTAAAGAGCATCTGTACACAGGAGTCAGGGTTTGGGTAGGGAATCCTTATGATTTAAATTAAATGATTTCCCTACACCTACCATCAAAAAAAAATTAAAAAATCAATCTATCTAAACTCAATTCCGCGATTTTCAGGTGTGCAAATTAGAGGCTGGCCCTCCAGAAGCACCTGCTCCACCAGGGACATCAGGTGGAAAGCCCTTCCGGCCGCCCTTCCCTCTCAGAGGGCAGCAAGCTCAGCGAGCGGGGCTGGGCTGGGAGGGTGGTGCTGACTTGCCCCCCCCCCATCCTGCTGTCCCTCTCAGTGCAGTCCAGACAGTGCATAGAGCCAAGCAGGGCTGACGGGCAAGGCCAGGGAGACTGTGCATTCAGGACGGACAAGGGGCAGCATCTGCAAGATGGGGGGCATGTCTGTTGACCGAGGTGGCGCCTGGTCTCTTGACTGGCTTCTGAGAAGTCCCTTGAGTGGGGGCTGCTGCTACTGTTGCTGGTGGACCCAAAGCTTCCCTGGTGTGAATGTGCTGGACAGTGAGGAAGCTGGGACTGCCGTGGGTCACCCTTGGAGCCATCGTCTTCCCTGGCCTCCACTGCACATTTCAGTGAGGACACTGTGGCAAAACGGGGTTTAGAGACTCAGGAGCGCCCAGACTGCAGACAGCAGGGAACCATTTCCTTCCTTTCTAGCCCTGTAGGAAAATCGTAACCTTTAGAGAGGTCTCCACTATGGAAGGCTCTTCCAGCACCGGTGGAAACTTCATGAGGGCCGTGGTCAGAGCTGAGGAGTGGGCTGGGGTGGAGACAGTGTGCCTGAGCATCTACAAGGGGTCTAGGTCAGGCCTTCCCGGAAAGAGGTTAAGACTCGGCTGCGGAGTTCATCTGGGATGCTGTGGGCCGAACCCAGGACACGCCTTTGGAAACAGGTGATCAAAGTGCTCACACCAACCACCTGCCTGTCCTCTTCTGCTGCAGCTCGTCTTTCCACTCTCCAAACAGGATGCAAGATGCCACACTGGGTAATGCCATCAAAGATCACCTGTGGCCGGGACTGTGGCCCCTGGTTTGTTGAAGGAAGCTAGAGGGCAGAGGTGGTTACCGTCCTCCGGCAGGGTTTGGTGCCTTTGCCTGTTCCCGGATCAAGGAGTCTGAGGCTAGGCTGCTGGTCATATGAAGGCTCTTAGGAGTCCCAGGAATATTATTTCCTTGTTTAAAGGGGAACTTAAGGGAGAAGAGGCGCTTGAAGGTCCAAAGTCTGCAAGGCAGCAGGTCGGACAATGGATGTCTGCAGAGGACTGCTTGCGGAGATTCCTGTGGGGATGGAGAAAATCACCATGACCCTTAGTGGCAGCTGCCTGTGAACTGCCTGGCAGTCTGCAGTACCGGTCTAAGTGTGAGCTGGAGGAAAGGGGTGGGGATCCTGCTCTGCTGCTCTTTGCTGACATCTTTGAGGTGCATTTGCCTGTCTGTAAGATGGCTGGGCTAAAGATATGGTGACACACTCAGCCCTACCTGCTTGACCTCACCCGAGAGAAGATGCTCTCTTCAGACTCTGGAGAGGGCATGTGTCCAGGGTAGGAGGCTTGCTTACCAGGATGAAAGCTCTAACTCACTAGGCACCAATGTTTTGTTGTCTTCTTTGGAAAGCACCTGAGTTTAGCGGCCTTTTGTTTGGTTTTGAGAAAGGGTTTCTTGTGTAACAATCCTGGCTGTCCTGGAACTCAGAGATCCGCCTGTTCCTGCCTCCTGAGGCTGAATTACAAGTATTGTCACCACGCCCAGCTGCTGCTTTCTTATTTCAGAGGCCTCTGCTCTTCAACAGTCTGGCCAGGGAACACAAGGTGACCTAGCCTAGCTTGTGTCTATATCCAGTCAATCCCCTGGCACCAGCCAAGGCTACCTCTGTTCTCCAAGCTCTGTCATGTCAAGGACTTGGGTTAACCTCTCGTCTTAGGTGACTGCTCTCTGGACAACAATGAACGTTCCCTTTTCTACCATGAGACAAATGCACCTCTTTCTCGTAACTCAACATTGTCTGGCATGTTTGTTCTGCTGGTTTACTTCTTTTCCTGGTCTTGTCACACTTGCTATGTAGCAGAGGATAATCTCAACTTTCGATTCTCCAAGTACTGGAAGTGCAGGTGTGTACCACCATGCCTGGTTACGTTCTTCTGTATTACTTGGTGGGCAGACCGACCTCTGTTCACCCACAGTGGTACTACCGGTCACTTCTAGACCAGTCCTTCTCCTTCTTCATTCCCAGCTAGCAGTGTCTGTTGACTGTTCTGGCCAGTCTATCTCCTTATCCTGTCTCCTCCGCCGGCTTCTCTGATGTGTATCACACTGCCCCATCCATGGATGAGCCCTGTCATATCGACAGGCTTTAATTACTGGAGAGACTGCTCTTTTCCAAGGATACAAAGGAGCTAGCAAAGGATTAAGAAACACCAGGGTAGGCTACTGTACTTATTTCCTTAATAAACCAATAAATGAATCTGGAGGCTCCTGCAGTGGGAGAAAGGAGGTGAACCAACTTTTACTGAGCACTCACAATAGGCCAAGCACTTTCTATACAAGTATGCCTTCCCCTGCTCTAACAATCCAGAAGTCTGAGGTCACCATTGTCTATATCATGAGAACAAGGCAAGCCTCAGATATATGCTACTCTAACAAGTTGACCAAAAAAACCTATGAGCTACGCTAAGCCCACATGAGATATTTGTTTATAGCAGGGCGTCACTATGTAGCCCTGGCTGGTCTAGAACCTGCCTCTGGGTGCTGAGACTATGGATGTGTGCCACCACATCTGGCTGAGGTCAGGCTTTGCTCTGTCAATTCCTCCTCACAGCACTTGGACGCTTGCATTCTGACTCCGATCTCCAGCTGTCAACAGTCCTTCCCCACACACCTGTGAAGCTCCGATCCATCAGGTCTGGCCATGTCTTTCCAGCCTTGACTTTCATTGCCCCTCCTCAGCATCACTTGGCTGATATGCTCAGTGAACCTTAACATGCCACCATGGTTGCCAACTCTTACGTTTGTCTGAATCCTTTCTCACTCACGTTCTTCTCCATTCTGAATGATACCCACAATCCTCAGAGCAGGTCCATGGTCCCCCCCTTTTGACCTGTAACCACAAGGAAGCTGCTTCTTTTGGGGCTTGGTCCACTCAAGAGCAGGGGCTAGGAGCTCTGTGGCTCTGCCCCTATGTGCACCAGGTGTTCACTGCCTGAGCCGTGGCTGTGGCTCTGCCCCTATGTGCACCAAGTGCTCACTGAGCCGTGGCTCAGGCAGCTGGATGCAGGTTAACCCCTTGTTTGGATTACTAAAAAGAAAGTCTCGGAAAAACAAACAAACCTAGAACTAAAAAAGGGAAAGGCAGGAAAACTGGGTGTTTCAAGTATAGCCCCCAATTCAGCTCACTCTGGCCACAGCTACTTCTAGCCAATCACAGCACTTTCCCAAGCCAAGAGGAAAGGGGGCCACTCAGGACCACTCAGTTTGAAACTGGGCTCTGGGGCTCTGGCCTGGAGTCTCCGCGCCGCCCGCCCGCCACTCTACTTGTAGGATGCTAACAGGCTCTCAGGCAGTCCTGGAGCAGTCTGCAGGCCCCCGGCCCCGCACCTTTAGACACGTTGTACCCGTATGCGGCATAGGCAGCTGCAGACGCCGCTGCAGCCCCTGCTTTGGCTCCTGCCATGGCAGCAGCACTGCCCGCGGTGGACTTCCGGCTTCGGCCTTTCCCTGCTCCTTTGGCTGTGCTTCCTGAGCCCTTGGGGCGGCCTCGGCTTCGAGCTGAGTGACCACGTCCTGCAGCTGGCACTTCCTGAATGGAAATTCCTGTGGAAACAAATAGCCAAGAGGGGAAAAAAAAAGAAATCTCTTAAAATGTTAACAAATATTCCCTTGCTAGGCGGCGCACGCCCGTAAACCCATTCGGGAGGCAGAGCCAGGCGGATCTCTGTGAGTTCGAGCCAGCCTGGACTGGACTACAGAGTGAGATCCAGGACAGGCAGGACTGTTACAAAGAGGAACTCTGTCTGGAAAAGAATAAAACAAAAAAACAAACATCCCTCCCCAAAGGAAAAAAAACAAACACACACCAACTATCTCCTTGACAGGAAATGCTGTCTCTCAAAGTATTCTGTTTTGTTTGAGACAAGGTTTCCGAATGTTGCTCAGGCTGGCCACAAACTCCTGATCTCAAGTAATCCAATCCCAGTCTCCTGAGCTTTGAAACTACATGCACAGGATCTGGTGCCTGGCTTGCTGAGTATCTGAGGACATCTGGGGCTACCTTTAAACATAGCTATGTTCTTCAAACTGTCTTTCCTTCTAAGAAGTGGCTCCAGCATGGTTATTTTATTATTTTACTTTTATTCTTGCCCCTTACTAAGGACTTGCTGTGGGAAATTAAAAGTGCTTCTGCCTTGGACCTCTATTTCTTTAAAAAAAAAATCTGGGTATTGAATCTAGCTAGGCCTTGGGCATGTTATATACATACTCTACCACTGAACCATATATCCAATCTTACTTCTAAGTCTGTTTTTGTTTTTTTAATTTAAATTTTGAGACAGGGTCTCACTATGTAGCCAAGTCAGGCCTTGACTATCCTCACACCACTGTGCTCAGTCCTAGTTTCAGGCTTTAAAATTAAGGTTCCTCAAGAAACAGTTAATACCACTGGGCCTCATACAACCACAGAAGAAATGCCCCCGAAGCTAACTGGATTAAAACTAGCAAAAATAGGGCTGGGGAGCTGGCTCCCCTGGTCAAGTGCCGGCCACGCAAGCAGGAAGACCCGAGTTTGGATCTCCTGCCCCTCTAAGAGTGTGGCAGCAGTGTGCTGGGACGGGGAGGGCAGACACGGGATTCAACCCACGGCCTCCACACACCCAGGAAAGACACACTTTGCCTCTACATGCCTGCACCTAGGTACGCTATCACACCCCACAGTCAAAAACACACACACGCGCGCGCACATGCACACAATCTTTTTGTTCTATTAGTTACTCTCGAAGAAGGAATAAAATTAGTGGATCAGCTGAGCCCTGGAATTGCTAAATGCACTCTATCTTTTCTTCTCTGCTGATTTCCCTCAGTCCAATATTCAATTCTATCCTCTACACTCTTCTTCTATGATTGGAACCACCAATGAATTAATGTTTCAGACAAAAGGAGCAGTAACACTAAAACACGATCATTTACCCCAAAGAGAAAAGCGAGATTAGTGAGATAAAAGGATGACAGGTAGAAGTCTTGCTATACGGCTCCAGATAGGGCCTGGTACTACGTTTCCTGGTCTAGTCTCATCCTCCTGCCTCAGCCATCCAAGTGCTGGGATGACAAACACACACCACTGAAAACTTAAAACAGGATCTTGCTCTCTAGTCCAGGCTGGCCTCAAATCCCCTCCATCTTCCTGCCTCTTTCTTGAAGGCATCACCATTCTGGCTCCATTCCTTTTTTGTGTGTATAGGTTATATGTGTACTGAGGATTGAACCACGGTCTCTCACGTTTGAGGCAAAAGTACTCAAGCACTGAGCCACATCTCAAGCCCTGAATCACCATAAAGGAAGTCAAAATCAAGAGGAGGAGGAAAAGGTATATCGTGTCTCTCCACACCCTCTACTGGGCTTGCTTATTTACTTATTTATTGTGTGTATGGGCATGTGCTACATTCGCGTGGAAGTCAGAGGACAACTTGCAGGAACTGCTTCTTCCCTCCTGCCGCGTGGGTTCCTGAGATCAAACTCAAACTCAGGTCATCAGGCCCTGTTCTGGATTGTTGTGTTGTTGTTTTTTTTTTAATTTGGTTGGTTTTGGATTTCATTCTTCTTCCTTCTTCCTTCCCTTCTCCTTCCTTCCCTCCTCCTTCCTTCTTCCTAAGATTTATTTACTTATTATGTATACAGTGTCTGTCTGCATGTATGCCTGCATGCCAGAAGAGGGCACCAGATCTCATTAGAGATGGTTGTGAGCCACCATGTGGTTGCTAGGAATTGAACTCGGGACCTCTGGAAGAGTAGCCAGTGCTGTTAACCTCTGAGCCATCTATCTCTCCCCCTGTTCTGGATTGTGGAGACAGTCATGTTGTCTAGTCTATTAACAGGGTGAAGAGTGTACAACACCGTGTAGTTCATGGTGTCACGAGTGAGTACTTTCTATTCTATATTTGGAGCGTGAATGACGTCTGATCTAAATTGTTACTCTACAATAGGCAAGGTAGCTCAGTGGTACAGGTGATTGCCACTTAAGCCTGGGGATCCAGTTCAGTTCAAACCCCAGGATCCATATAAAGCAGCAGGAGAGAACCAACTCCACAAAGATGTCCTCTGACCCTCCTATACCCAGTGTGGCATGTGCACAGGAACATGAAAACACACACACACAACACACACACACACACACACACACACACACACACACACACAAAAGCATGTTAATTTCTGTAGTGTCCTATGTGAGAAAGCCACCTCTTATTAAGCCACATCCCCAGACCTTCATCTTTTTCTGAATGTTAAAGGTAATGGGTTAGAATGAGAACACAGAGTGAGGAAGAGCCTGCCTGGGAAGGGGCAGAGAAGGCAGCCCAGGCCAGGAGGATCTCAGCTTTCATTTTTAGGACTTCCCAACTCTATAAGAGAGGCAAGTACAAAGTGTCCCCAGGCTAAAACTGGCTCTTCATTAAAAGAGGATATACAGACCAGCTCTAGGCTGCTGACCATCAAAGGCATATGATCCTGCCCTAACCTTTTATTTTGAATAGTCTCAACTGTGTAGCCATGACTGGCCTGGAACTCAGAGATGTTTGCCTATCTCTGCTTCCCAAGTGCTGGAATTCAAGGTGGGCGCCACATGCTCGGGTAGTCTTTTTGAAAGACTCTATGAAAGAAGTCGAGCATGGTAGCACACACTTTTAATCCAGCACTCCTGAGGCGGGGGTAGGAGGATTTTGTGAGTTCCAGGACAGCCAGTGCTATGTAGACAGGACTATCTCAAAAAAACAAAAACAAAGTTCTATAAAAGCTAGTTATGTAGTATAACATCACCTTGGCCACCATCGTTATCACTGACAGATAGGTCCCAGTCCAACTGTGGCCAACACCTAGTCTGTGAAGAGGAACGGAGCTCTACATTTGATGTCTTTTACATCACCAAATGTCCGTCAGCACAGAGCTGCTTCAGATCACACACACGGGGCTAGCGAGGCAGCTCAGCAGACCAAGCACTTGCTTGCCAGTCTGGAGCACTGACACTAACCCTCAGCGCCCCCACACACGATGGGGGTAGAAACCCAGCTTTCCCGAGTTCTTCTGATCTCCACATGCAGGCTGTGGTTTATCATGTGTGCACAGATATGCGTGCACACACTGATCCAAGGCCTTTCTTGTCCTTCTGACACTTAGTCCAGGCCCTGCCAGTCCCTATCCACCCCAGGCTGGAGATACCTTCTCTGCATACTTCTCCCGCTTGCGTTTCCGTTCTTTCACTCGGTTGGTCTCCTCCTGCTGCCGTTTCTCCTCCTGCCGTAGTCTCACTACCAAGAAAATATAAAAACACTCAAGAGTCTGTGAATCACAACTTCTACCCTCTGAAATGTAGGGCCACATCCTCTAGTGGTTCCTAAGGTATAATTTTGTGTTGTTTAATAAAATACTGGTGTTGCTTCATGCCTTTAATGCAGCACTTGGGAGGCAGAGATGGGAACTCTGGGGCAAGCAGATCTCTGGGAGTTCGAGGCCAGCCTGGCCTACAGAGCGAGTTCCAGGGAAAGCCAGGGATACACGAAGAAACTCTCAAAAAACAAAAAAGAAAAATACTGGTATTTTTCCTAAGTCAGAAACAATAATTATTGGTGTCTTAACAGCTTCTAGGTTCAAACCATGATTCCACTTAATTATTGTGGCTTTCCTTGTCTTTCCTACTTGAAAAGAGCTGATTTTTAGATGTGGGGCTGTGGGAGTGCTCACAGGAACTCACACGATAAACCCAAAACAACATTCTCATAATCTAGAAACTCTAGGGGAAAGTCTTCATGGTTACAGCGACTTGCTATTGAAATTCTGTATAAAATATTTCTCTGGGCCAGTGGGAGGTTTAACCAGGTCAAGGCACTTGCTGCCAAATCTGACCACCTGAGATTGAATCTAGAACCCACATACAGGGGAAGTTGACCACAGTCTCCTGCAGGATAATGTGCTGTCTTCTACCACACATCGTGCTTTGTCATTCGCATGCACATGTATGTGCACTTTGTATTAATAAATACACACACACACACCACACACACACACACACACACACACACGTAATTTAAAATGAAAATAAATTCTGGCCTTGGCATACACAGTGCTCATCTCATCTGGGAGTCTGAGGAGGACAGAAGGTTAGTTGCCAGAGTACATACGTTTCTTTTCCAGCTCTTCATCGTCAAGAAGAAGGCTAACCACTTCTTTGGGGTTTCAGGGTATCTGGTTTGAAGTTCCCACCAGAAATCACCATCCGCTGAATCTACACAAAGGGGGTTAACATGTCATTTCCAGGTACCCACTCCCACACCACAAACATTCAGAATCATCCCTCTGAATCACTTCTATAGGGAGGTTCTGACTCTACTACTTCTTGTTCACTTGGCTGGCCCCTCCACAGTATTTGTCCCAAAGAAAGGACAATTGGGGATTTTTTTTTTTTGTTCGGACTATTAATAGTCAGTTAAAAAATAACTCAAAACATACCATTATTCTGGCACATAGTCAAGTGGGCAAACTGAGGCAGACTCTGAAATGCTAGCCCCCCACAGGCCTCCTGTGGTGTCAGTGTGCACACGAGCATCCTGTGTACAGGCTCTGATGTTTCCCATGACTACGGAAAGACAAGACTCTTCAACAGTCTCAATCCAGTTCCTGGGCTGGCTTCTATCCCCTGCTGCACAATCCCTCCCTCCCCTTGCTTACCTCACTCTTTTCCTTGGCTCTCTGCAGAATGCGTTCCTCGATCGTGCCCTTACAGATAAGCCGGTACACAGTGACCTGCTTTGTCTGCCCTAAGCGATGGGCCCTAATCCATGGGCCTGCTGGTCTACAGTGGGGTTCCAGTCACTGTCGTAGAAAATTACCTGCATCGACAAGAAGAGAATGCAACAAAGACTGATGTACTCTGGATGCAGGAAATTTTCAGAGTGTACGGCTACTCATCTGCCTGTAAACACTGGTGCTGGCCAGGTCACATTTTTTCCCTATCATCTGTGAATGGTGAGAAAGTAAGCCTTGGAAGACCAAGCTAACTGTTTGCTCCTCTTGGAAAAAACAGGCATGCTCCTGGTCTATTTATATTCATAGTGCTCCACTGGAAAAGATGCAAGTATGGACTGGAGAGATGGCTCGGTGATTAAGAGGATGAGGATCCAGGTTTTATTCCTAGTACCCAACAGGAGGCTGATAAATCTCCTGTAACTCCAATTTTAGGGGATGTGACCTCTCTAGTCTTCATGGGAGTGTACGTACACACACACACACACACACACACACACACACACCACACACACACACCCTTAAAAACTAAATTAAAAGGTGGGTAAGATAAGAGGAGTGCTGGTGTGTGCCTGTAGTCCCTGATTACTTGGGAAGTTCACGTGCGAAGTACCACTTGAGTCTATGAGTTTAAGAGCAGGTTGGGGGGTAGGGGGGTGGAGAGATGCTCAGAGAGGTTAACCAGCACTGCCTATTTTTCCAGAGATCCTGAGTTCAATTCCCAGCAACCACATGGTGGCTCACCAAATCATCTATAATGAGATCTGGTACCCTCTTCTGGCATGCAGGCATGCATGCAGATAGAGCACTGTATACATAAAAAAATCAATCTTAAACAACAACAACAACAAAGACCAGGTTGGACAAAGCAACAAGAGTCCCTTAAACAATTAACCCCCCCCCCAAAATATAGTTACTATACATCTAGTACTTGGTATGCTAATATCATCAGTAGAGGACGCGAAGTGCGATAACCATTCTAAGTGCTTACACCCCATAATCTCTGTGACTTGCGTACTAAATAGGATCTCTACTTTAGCACTGGGTACACAGCTCAACGGTAGAGCATACACAGCATGTGCTTAGCATGAATGCAGCCCTTGGTTTGATTTCCAACACTGAAAAAACAAATAAAAAAAAAATCTTACGTTACAGAGGAGGAATTTATCTAAGATTATAGTCTAATGGAGGACTGGCAATAAAAGATGGGAAGATCTTAAGTACCAGGGTTCCCTGCAAAGACACACACAATTCTCCTACCATTCCCCAGTTCTCATCAACATACTTCCTGTTCCACGAATCCTAAAATG
>NC_051066.1:95057904-95132993 GCF_004664715.2 Peromyscus leucopus | reverse complement strand
AAGGTGAGGATTTTTAAACCGTGAGCCAGCATTTGGTAGGTTTTCGCAGGGAAGTTTCGAGTTGAGCAAAGCCTAAGAAATACTGGGAAATCCTGTTCTAGGAGTTTTGTTTGTTTTTTGCCACTCATTGATACCATGCTTGTAATCCCAGGAGGTGGAGGCTGGAGGACTAGGAGTTCATGCTGCAGGTAGCGAGTTTGAGGTCAGCCTGGGCCATAAAACCCTTCCTAGACGCGGGGAAGTGCTTTTCTTCTTTTTTCCAGAGGAGCCCTGGCTGATCTCCGTCTCTTAAATGGCTGGAATTACACACTTGAGCCTCTATGGGGGTCTTGCATTTTATTTCTCTCTCTCTCTCTCTCTTCTCTCCTCTCTCTCTCTCTCTCTCTCTCTCTCTCTCTTGTTTTTTGTTTTTCGAGACAGGGCTATGTAGCCCAGGCTGGTCTCGAACTCAGATATTTGCCTACCTCTGCCTCCCGAAGGCTGGGATTAAAATGGTGCACTGGGATTAAGCGTGCACCACCACTGCCCAGTTTGCATTTTATTTTCATGGCATTTTTTGTTTGCTAAAGAAAAGGTTAAAAGCCACATCTTAGTATACACCCTCTCAAATGAAGCAGTGGTCTTCCCGAGGCATCACCTGTCTTGCCCCTTGACCCCTTTGTTTAGAACCAGCTTGAGAAATGGAAGAAGTTCTCGTCAATTTAGTGCCAAAATATCTTAGCACCTTTCTCAAATCGCCTCAGGCTCCTGGCTTCAAAGTTACTTAGGCCATTGCAGCTCAGCCTTAGTCTCCCCAAGGCTCCTGTGCCCACTGAAGTTCTAGTCTGACTCAGTTGTTTCCTAATTAACCCCTTGTCTTACCCCATCTGAGATCAGCCTTCCTGTGCTGACAGTAACGCTGTGGATGTGGCAGTCTAAGAAGCCCATTAATGTGGTGTGGAATCTTGATGTCAGACACGTGCATACTCCCTCTCTTGGTTGGCCTGGAAGCTCATCTCTTCATCCTGACATTTTTTCCTCCTAATTTTTAATATAAATTTTGACAACTGTATCCAATTAAACCCTTTGTGTGAGGTCTGGTGGCTAATGTCTATAATCACAGCACCGAGAAAGCAGAGGCAGAAGTATCTTTGCAAATTCAAGGTCACCGTGGTCTAGATAGGGCATTCCGGTCAGCCGGGGCTACTCAGGAAGATGTGTGATATTTTGTTTATTTTCTGACAAATAAGGCTTGTCTGGAGATCAGAGAAGCAGAGCAGCCAGCCACCTCTTACCTCTCGAATCCTCAGCTCCAATAGGGGCAAGATCCTGTCTACGAAACCTCAAACTGTCTCTACCCACCTTATATTCCTGTCTGATTCCTGCTTCCTCCTACCAAGTACTGGGATCAAAGGTGTGTGCCACCACTGTCTGGCCTCTATGGTTAACTAGTGGATAGCTCCGCCCTCTGATCTCCAGCAAGCTTCATTTGTCAGAACACAAACCAAATATACAACAGGAAGATCCTGTCTAAAAACAAAAAGCAGTAACTAAAATTTCTTTGCTATATGGGATTTTTTTTCTGATTTGTTTTAACCTTTAAAAGTGGTATTTGTGTGCTGGGCAGTGGTGGTGCACACCTCTAATCCCAGCACTCTGGAGACAGAGGAAGGCAGATCTAAGTTTGAGGTCAGCTTAATTTTAACAGTAAGTTCCAGAGCAGCCAAAGGTACACAGAGAAACCTGTCTTGGGGAAAAAAAAAAAAAAAAACTTTAAAAAAAAAAAAAAAAAAAAAAAAGGCTGGGGCGGTGGTGCACGCCTTTAATCCCAGCACTCGGGAGGCAGAGGCAGACGGATCTCTGTGAATTCGAGGCCAGCCTGGTCTTCAGAGCGAGATCCAGGAAAGGACAGAGCTACACAGAGAAACCCTGTCTCGAACCCCCCCCCCAAAAAAAAAGAAAGTGGTACTTGTGTGTGAGAGGGATGTGTGTGTTCTCACCAGTGGAGCTGGAAGAGGCATCCTATACCCTGGAGCTGGAGTTAGAGGGTTATGAGCCACCAGATGTGATGCTGGAAACACCAAACACAGGGCCTCTGGAAAACAGGAAGCACTCATAACTGCTGAGC
The DNA here is from genome assembly GCF_004664715.2 of Peromyscus leucopus. Taxonomy (NCBI): domain Eukaryota; kingdom Metazoa; phylum Chordata; class Mammalia; order Rodentia; family Cricetidae; genus Peromyscus; species Peromyscus leucopus. The sequence continues at coordinate 95,130,886 of NC_051066.1, read as the reverse complement.
AGTCCCTCCTGCCCCGTTTGGCCTGTCTTGAATTTTCTTCCTTCCTAAGCATGTCATAACTTTTCAGATTTGAACATCCTAGCCTTATTGTGTGTGTTGTCACCGGGCTGCCGAGGTGGCTTAGCAAGAGGGCTCGCTGCTCAAACGTGAAAGCTGAATCCAGGTCCCACTGCCCACTTAGAGAGCTGGCACGGCCACACACAGACCTGAAACTCTGTGCTGTGGAGAAATCGAGACAAGAAGATGTCAAGCGTCAGTGAGAAAGCCTGTCCCGGGCATAACAGAGAGAGACAGTGCTGGAGCCTCTTCTCTGTAGGTTAGGTGCTGCTTGTTAACAGTATCGGTACGTTTGAGAGCCCTTCCTTAAAGGATGAAAATATAGCTGGAATGGTGGCGCACGCCTTTAATCCCAGCACTCGGAGGCAGAGGCAACTGGATCTCTATGAATTTGAGGTCAGCCCGGTCTACAAAGCGAGTTCCAGGATGGCTAAGGCTACACAGAGAAACCCTGTCTCAAAAAACCACACACAAAGAAGATTACTGGGGCTAGAGGCTGCTCTCATAGAGAACTGGCATTCAGGTCCCAGTACCCATTTGATGACTCACCATTTGTAACTCAGCTCCTTCTCTTCTGAGGCACTACATACATGTGGTTCACAGACATACATGCAAGCAAAGCACCCATACATACAAAATGATAATAATAAAGGCCCAGTGTCATGGTACATGCCTTTAATCCCAACACTCTAAAGCACTCTTTGTGAGTTCAAGGCCACCTACCCTACAAAGAATCCCAGCCAGCCAGGGCTACACAGTGAGACCCTGTTTCAAAAGCACAATAATAATAAACTAAAACTTTTAAAATTAAAAACAAAAATAAATAAAAAATTTTAAATAAAAGAAGTAAAGTGAAAAAAAAATCATAGTACCAGGGCTAGGGCTGTGTCTCGGTGACAGAGTGCTTGCTTACCTGTGCAAGGCTCTGGGTTCAGTCCCCAGCATCACAAGTATAAACAGACAAAAGCACTTGGGAGCTGGGAAGTCGGCTCAGTGAAAACCAGACACAGCATATTTCTTTAATTGCAGCATCCAGGATACAGAGGCAGGTGCATCTCTATTGAGTTCTACTCCAGGCTGGTCTTTATAGCGAATTCTATGCCTTCCAGGGCTATCCAGTAAGACTTTATCTCAATAAAACAAGGAAGAAGCTTCTATTTTAGCTATGATGAGAAAGGGGATACCATGTCCATTTTTTAAATTGAAAATGGTTTTTCATATAATACATTCTGATTATGATTTCCCCTCCCTTATCTCCTCCAGATCTTCCCCACCTGCTACACTTGCATTTCCATTCCTTCTTTCCCTCTTTCTCTAGAAAACAAACATGCCTTTAATCCCAGCACTTGGGAGGCAGAGGCAGACAGATCTCAGTGAGATCGAGCTAGCGTGGTCTACAGAGTGAATTCCAGGACAGCCAGAGCTACGTAGAGGGACACTGTCTCAAAAATACAAAAACAAAAACAAAAAACAGGCAAATAAACAAACTAGAATAAACAAAAGAACAAGAAACACACCAAGTCCATAAAAACACAAAATTGGAAACCGTAGTATACAAGCAAAAGTCCAATATTTCCAAAAATAACCATGAGTTCATTTTTCATAGGCCGTGTACTACTAGACACAGAGTCTGCCTGCCTTAAATGTGGTTTGTATACCCAGTGAGACTTCATTGGAGAAGCTAATTTTTCCTTTGTGAGCAGTTGTCAACTAGAGACAGATTCTTAGAGATGGAGCTGGTGTCCACCTCCCCTCAGTGCTGGGACCTGTGCAGTCCCTGTGCATGGTGCCATAGTCTGAGTTCCTATGTTCCTCAGTCCCCTGGTGTCTAGAAGTCATCTATCCCCTCTGGCTCTTAAAAATCTTTTGGCTTCCTCTCTTCCACATCCTTCACTGACCATGCCCATTTTATAAACAAAAAAGCTAATCTTGTCTTGCCCAGAGCCTACAGTTTTGAGTTTCCTACAAAAGAATTAAAATTGTGGGGCTGGAGAGATCAGTGCTTAAGATCTCTTTCAGAGGACACAGCTTTAGTTCCCAGCGACCATCAGCAACTCCAGTTTCAGGGGATCTGGCGCCTCTTCTGGCTTCCTGGGGTACTAAACTAATGTGCGGAGACATACATGGAGGCAAAACAAACTGTACACATAAAATAAAAATAAATAAAATTGTACTTGCTGTGGTTTTTAGTATTCTAAAAATAAGAAACAAAACCAACCTACTCTTCTTATCCCTTAGAGCAGTGGTTCTCAACCTTCCTAATGCTGTGACCCTTTAATACAGGTCCTCATGTTGTGGTGACCCCCAACCATAATTTTATTTTGTTGCTACTTCATAACTAATTTTGTTACTGTTATGAATTGTAATGTAAATATATGATATGTAAAATATCTGATATTCAGTCCCTGTAAAAGGTCTTTTAATACCCCACCCCCACCCAAAGGGGCCACAACTCACAGGTTGAGAACCACTGCCTTAGAAATTTGGAGAAATGCACCACCAGGTTGTGCTGGTGGCGCACACCTTGAATCTTGGCACCTGGGATGCAGAGGCAGGTGATTCTCTGTGAGTTTGAGACCAGCCTGGTCTACAAAGGGAATTACAGGACAGCCAGGACTGTTATACAGAGAAAAACCTGCCCCCCCCCAAAAAAAAAAAAACAAGAAAAATTTGGAGAAATGGTAAATAACCAAACTTTTGAAACTTTTGAGATAGGGTGTCCCTGGCTTGCCTGAAACTTACTATGTAGACCAAGCTGTTGTAGTCAGAGACCACCCTCACCTTGGTCTTCTGGATGAAAGATGTGCACCACCATACCCAGATCAAAATAGTCTTTTCAAAATAATGGTCTCTTTGTTAATTTTTAAGTGTTTGGATGCTTGACGAAGATTCTTTGAAGTCTGCTTTTGGAATCACAGAGCATGGATCCCAGCAGTGACTACCATTTCCTCAACCACATTTTGTGGAGAAGAGTGAAACTCACCTTGGTTTCTGGAATCTTCGAGGGCGTGCTCCAGCATGTGGATCCTAACAAGATTGTTGTCCTAAAAAATGGTTGGGTTCTATTTGTCATTTTCTTCTGCCTTCTTAAGAGATTAGCAGCTGCGTGTGGGTGGTGATTGTGGGCAGCATTAGTAGCTGGGAAAGTAGTGTTGTTCCTATTTTAAGAAAGGTATGAGAAAAATATTAGGATACTATTCCCGAGCAGAGCAACATGGCTACCTGTGTTGGGTGGTCCTCACTTGTGTACTCTCACTGACATTATAGTGAAATTTTCTTTTTATATTATTTACTTAATGAATGTGAGTGTTTTGTCTGCATGTATGTCTGTGTGCCACATGCATGCCTGGTGCCCTCCGAGGCCAGAAGAAGACATAGGACCCCTGAAGTTACAGATGGTTGTGGATTTTTACATGGGTGCTGGGAATCAAACCTGGTCCTCTGGAAGAGCAGTCAGTGCTCTGAACTGCTGAGCCATCTCTCCAGCCCTGAGGGTGGTAGTTTTCAATATATACTTCTAAAATTTGGGAACTTCTGTTAATTATTGTTTACATGAATATTGAAATCAATCTTGTTATTGAAATTGTTTTTGGCTTCAACAGAGGGGAAAAAAATCACAGATGTAAAAGAATTAATTTGTCTCCGACAAAAAGAAGTCCAGAAGTCAGGAGTTTCAGGGCCAGTCTCAACTACATAATGAGTTTGAAGCCAGCCTGAAATACATGAGAACCTGTGTCAAAAGCCCAAACCAGGGCTGGGGATGTAGCTCGGTTGGTTGAGTTCTTGGCTAACACACAGAAAGCCCGAGGTTCAGACCTTTACCCACACAGGACAGGTGTAGTGGCACATGTCTTTCTTGTTGTTGTTTTGCAGGGAGGGCGGGTTATGTGTAGCTTTAGCCTGTCTTTAGACCAGGCTAGCCTCAAACTCTCAGATCTGTCTGACTTTGCCTCCTGAGTCCTGGGATTAAAGACATGGGCCACCATTGCTGGCTGGCACATGTCTTTACTCCCAGCAATTGGGGTTTTTTCTTCTTTTTTAGTTTCTTTTTTTTTTTTCCTTTTGGCAGAGTCCTCATTATATAGCCTTGGCTGGTCTGGAACTTGCCAGATAGACCAGGCTGGCCCCAATCTCACAGAGATCTGTCTCCCGAGTGCTGGGATTAAAGTCGTGTGCCCACCACCACTCTGCAGGATTTTTTTTTAAAAGATTATTTATTTATTAAATATACAGTGTTTGTCTGCATGTGTGCCTGTAAGTAAGAAGAGGACACCAGATCTCATTACAGATGGTTGTGAGCTACCATGTGGGTGCTGGAATTGAACTTAAGTGCTCTTAACTGCTGAGCCATCTCCACAACCGAGGAAGAAGGGATTTTTATATAAAACTCGTGTTTCAGTAATTTTAAGAGAGTTCACAGTTTCTTGCAGTTTTGGGAAATAGTATGTGTTATTAACCAGACACAGTTTTATATCTGTGAAGATTCTTTTCTATCACAGTGAAGAACGTAGAGACAGGCCGGAGTGTCCCAGGAGTGAAAATGTTTTTGGGCATGAGATTTTGAATGGTAAGTTTTATGTTCCCTAATCGCTAATTGGAATCTACCATAGAAAACTTACTCCTCTGCCTCATTCAGGCATTTGAAAGAAAATAAGATTTACTTGTCTTTAGTACTGTATACATGAACTTGTTTTTTTTCTGCTTTCCACCCATTTATAGTCTGCAATTGAGCACGGTGTGTGGGTGGAGTGGCTGGTGGCTTTCCGCTGGAAACTGTTGAAAACCTTCTGGTTCTTTTTCAGTGGAACTAATGGATGAAGCAGAACAAGGTGCATCGGGAGAAAAGGCATCTTCTGTTAGGTATTACGAGACAGTTTCTTCACTGTGAGGTTTTCCAAGTGAGCACAGTAGAGGAGACAGACTTAACTCTAGTCCACTGGCTGCTTCTCAAATGGTCTAAGGAACTAAAAACAAGCAGGTCAGTGTGTCTGTCTCTAGATGGCGCTTCAGGCAGTGGATGTGAGCAGTGTAGAAATGGGCTGCAGTCTTTGCTGTTAACGATAGGGAGATCTGTCCATGGCATCGGTAACAAAGGACAAGTTCATCTGAATATGGTTTTTTGTAAGGATAGCATAAATACAGAAAGAGCTGCACTGGAGAAAATGAAAGACGAAGACCTAACTGTATGTGAACCTGCTTCATCTGCACCAGAGGCACCCACCAGCTCTTTACTCAGTGACCTCAAATACTGCCCATCGGGTGAGTGCTGGACCTCTGAATTTGCTAGGCTCTTTTTTTTATTGTGCCTCACAGTAAAATTGTGAATTAAGGTAAGTATTATAAATTATGTGTTTAGTTGACATGGGAATGCATACTGTGTGCCAGGATTGGGGATGCTGCCCTCACTGAGCTCTGATACAAAAGGTGCTAAATAAGATGAACGAATAGGAAATATGTGCCATACTGCACCTGTAACCCCACCACTGAGAGGTAGAAGAGGATCAAGAGTTCAAGGATAGAACTGGCTACATTAGCAAGTTTGAGGACAACCTAGGGTATATGAGACCCTGTCTCAAAAAAGAAAAAATGAGTAAAATATGTAGAATGCTAGTACTCTATTACCACATGCTGAGAATAGCAGGACAGTAAGCTTCACATGTCCAGGGCAGGTCTCACTGAAGTAGTAACGTTAGCATAAAGGCCTAAAGGAGGGAGGCATTGAGCTGTTTGGTTGTCATGAGAAATGCCTCCCTTTGTTCTTTGTTTTGAGCCGCAGTCTAGTATTAGATAGCCCTGGCTGCTGTGGTATTCCTTATGAACCCAGGTTGGCATCAGTTTCCCAAGTGGTAGGATTAAAAACAAGGGCCACCACTCCAGGCTCTTGTTTTCAAACAGGATTTCTCTGTGTAGCTCTGGATGTCCTGGAACTCACTATGTAGACCAGGCTGGCCTTGAACTCAGATCCACCTGCCACCATGCCCAGTTTTTCAATTGGTTAGTTTTTGTGGTTTTGTGATAGGAGTGATAGGGTCTCACTCCTATAGCCCAGGATTCATGCTGTAGCTAGCAGGCTAGCCTCAAACTCTTCAACAATCTTGCCTTGGGCCCTATGAGACTGAGATTATAGGCATGAGATACAGCACATGCTGAGAGATGTAGTTAAATGTAAAGGCTCTAGAGGTAGGACATGCCAAGATATCGAAGCAACAGCAAGGAAATCATATATGGAGCAGAAGAAGAAGGAATAGGTGATGAGGTGGATTGATGGGTCACTGAGAAATTTATAGACCATTAAAGGGGCGTAGGACTCTGAAGAAAGAAAGGAAGCAAACTAATGAAGAGCTTTTTGGGTTTAGTTTTTCATTAAAAAAAAAAAAAAAAAAAGTAGCCAGGAGGTGGTGGCGCACGCCTTTAATCCCAGGCAGAGACAGGCGGATCTCTGTGAGTTTGAGACCAGCCTGGGCTACAGAGTGAGTTCCAGGACAGGCTCCAAAGCCACACAGAGAAACCTTGCCTCCAAAAACATAAAATAAAAAACAAAATTAGTTGTTGTGGTATACACCTTTAATCCCATTACTAAGAGACTGAGGCCAGCCAGGGCTACAGAGACCCTTTTTCAAAAAACCAACCAACCAACAACACAAATAAACACATCTAGACAGCTTTGGGAAGAAATTATAATTCTTTGTTTTTCATTATTCTATCTCACACTGTCATCCATGATAACCTGGAACTCAAGGCAATCCTCCTGCCACAGTCTCCTAAGTCTTAAGATAACAAACAAGGACCACCATGCCTGATCTTCCTTCACATGATATATATTGAGTTTAATATATATAGTTTAATAATAATTATATATATATATATATATATATATATATATATATATTAGTGTTTTTGAAACAGGATTTTTTTATGTAGTCCTGGCTGTCCTGGAACTTTATAGATCAGGCTGGCCTCACACTCACAGAGCTCCGCTTGCCTCTGCTTCCCAGGTGCTGGGATTAAAGGCATGCACCACCACCACTGCACAGCTTATGTTTTAAATTTTCCATTACATTTATTTGTGTTGGGGGATACATGTGTGTCATGACATGCATGTGGTGGTAGAGAGCCACCTTGAAGGAAGGGTTTCTCTCCTTCCGCCATGTGCGTCCTGTATTGAACTCAGGCTGTCCAGCTCTGCAGTGAGTGCCTACACAATGAACCATCTCATTGGCTTGAAATATTGGAAACCACTCAGGACAGTGCCCTCGACTCCAGTGGTAGCAGTAGAGTAGGTAGGAAGCACTGTACTTCTAGATGTGTGTTGAAGGTGGGGCGGAATATCCTGACAAATTAGATAGGTAGGAGTGTGCAAGGATAACGTGGAATCAAAGATGATTTTAGGGGTTTGAACCTCAGCATCTGCAAGTATGAAGAGAGCTGTGTAAACTAAGATCAGAAGAACTTCATGCAGAAAAGGTTTTGGAGACCTGAACAGAAGTTCAGTGAATTAGACAGAGTTCTTTAGAGGAACAGAATTAATAAAATGAGAGAGAGAGAGAGACAGAGATGATGATGAATTTCTTGTCAGTAACAACAGATAAGTCACACTTGAAAAGTTAAGAATCCGGTAGTTACTAGTTCCTTGAGGCTAAATGCTTCCCCAGTTGGAGTAGTTCCATAATAGCTGTGTCTCCCTGGTTAGGGGCAACAGCTGTTAGTTACACAGGGCAGGGTGCCTCAGTAGTCCCAGTCTGGTGCAGAAGCCCCTAAGGTTCCTGGAAAGCCTCTGGTGCCCTAGTCCATAATGAAAGCTTGGAAATGCTGGTTCTGAGATCAGTGGAGGAAGCAGCAGCAGAGTAGCTTAACTCGGCAGCAGGAGGAAGACCAAGCCAGCAAAAGACCAAATTACTCTCCCTTCTGACATTTGCTTTTATCTGGGCTGCTACCAGAAGATCCACAATTGGGTGGGCCTTCCCCCGTCAGTCAAGGCAATAAGGACCATTGTTTGGTAAGATGCCCTACTCAGGTTATTCTAATTTGTGGCAATTTTTTTTTCCCTGAGACCGGCTTTCTTTTTTTTTCTTTCTTTTTTCTTTTTTTTTTTTCCGAGACAGGATTTCTTTGTGTAGCTTTGCGCCTTTCCTGGAACTCACTTGGTAGACCAGGCTGGCCTCGAACTCACAGAGATCCGCCTGCCTCTGCCTCCCGAGTGCTGGGATTAAAGGCTTGCGCCACCACCACCTGGCTCGAGACCGGGTTTCTTTTTGGCTTTGGAGCCTTTCCTGGAACTCACTTTGTAGACCATGCTGGCCTTGAACTCAGAGATCCACCTGCCTCTGCCTCCCAAGTGCTGGGATTAAAGGCATTCATCTGCCTGGCTATTGTGGCAAGTTTACATTAAAACCAACTGTAACATTCAGTTTTGGTCAATTTAAGTTTGAATAAAGACCAGGGATGCTGGCACTCAGGTTATATATTGCTGGGAAGATTGTAAGTGGAGGACAGCATGGGCTACATAGTGAAGCCCTGTCCCCAAAATAGAAAATGTAGCCTAGAGATGAGAAGTCTCATATGGAGAGAAAGCTTCAGGAATCAAGCAATAGACAGTTTTTAAAACCTTGAGACCAGCTGAAGTCACCAAAGAGAGCGTGTATAAATGCAAAAGAAGAGGAGGATTGTCCTGTGGAACTACGGAGATTAGGAAGTAAAGGATGTGTGTGTGTGTGTGTGTGTGTGCGCGCGCGCGCGCGCCCCTATGAATGCATATATGCACATCCTGGCTCTTGTGGAATTCAGGGGACAACTCCAAAAGTTGCTTCTTGCCTTCCACCATGTAGGCCCTGGGGATTGAACAGGTCACCTGCTCCCAAGCCTTTAAACTAACTGAACTATCTTGACAGGCTGTCTTAGTTTGGGTTTCTATTGCTGTGAAGAGACACCATGACCACGGCAACTCTTATAAAGGAAAACATTTAATTAGGTGGCTTACAATTCAGAGGTTCAGTCCATTATCATCATGGCGAGGAGCATGGCAGCATGAAGACAGACATTTTGATCAGAAGGCAACAGGAAGTGGACTGGGACACTGGGAGTAACTCGGGTCCTTTGGAAAACCAGCAAAAACCCTTAACCGCTCAGTAACTGTGCCAGTTGGAATGGGAGTGCCCCAGTAGCTTCTGTATTTGTGTACTTAGTCCCAGGGGGTGAACTGTTGGACCCATTAGGAGGTGTGGCCTTGTTGGAGGTGTGTCCCGGGTGGGCGTTACTGTTTCAGAAGCCCAGCACCAGGCCCACTGTCTCTGCCAGCTGCCCGTGGATCAGAATGTGGAACTCTCAGCTCCTGCTCCAGCTCCAGGCTTACTGTCGTGTGCCCTGCCGTGATGATAATGGACGAGCCCTCTGAAACTGTAAACAAGCCTCCAGTTAAATGCTTCCTTTTATGAGAGTTTGGTTGGTCATGGTGTCTCTTCCCAGCAGTAGAATAGTAACCATAACCAAGGCAGCCACCAAAAAATAACTCTTAAGGTAGGGTCTAGGGATGTAACTCAGGATAAGATACTTTAGTCATGTTAACAATGACCTGGGTTTCATTCCCATTATCATCAGATGTGTAAACTGTGGAAGTAGAGGCAGGAAGATCAGAAGTTCAAGGGCATCCTCAGCTACTTAATGAGTTCAAGGCTAGCCTGGACTGTGTGAGACCCTATCTCAAAAAAGACATCATCATCATCATCATCATAATAATAATAATAATAATAAAGACTTTAAAACTCCAACAGTATGGGTGGGTATTATTCCTTTTCCAGGACTCATTTATTTTAAACTGTTACTTTTTATTATGAAATATCTTTTTAAAGTGCTTGACTTGGGCAGGCAGGATGTGTCAGTGGGTAAAGGTGCTTGCTGAATAGTTTGCATTCAATCCCCAGAACCCACATAAAGGTAGAAGGGAGAACCCAATCTACAAAGTTGTTTTATGACCTCCACATTCATGTGAATGTGTGCACACACACCCAACACACCATACACATGCATACATAATAATAGATTAATCCCTACAGGAAGGCCTTAGTGTATACTCAGTATGTAAACCTAGAAGAGAATCAGTACTGGATTATGACCATTCAGTTTGTAAGATTATCCTTGGTAGAACTCTGGTTTACTCTCAGTTGACAAAACAGGATAGTAACTAGTACTCACATGTTTGATGTGTGAGGACTGAACAGGTGATAAGGAGTATGTCTAAAATTAGCAAGAGGACCATTCTTTTGTCAAGGAAGAGAGATACAATCAGTGCCATCCCTCTCTTGTAGAGGAAGAGGAGGTGACATACACAGTCATTGGTCAGTTCCAGCAGAAGTTTGGCGCTGCGGTAAGTACTGCCAATCGTTTACAATGTGGTCTTCTCTATAGATATCGAGTCTGTGTCTTACAAATTGATTTTAAGACCCTTGATGTTTTCCCTATTAACAGTATTTTGGTAGTTTTATTATTTATTTATTTTTATTTTTTGTTTTTTCAAGACAGGGTTTCTCTGTGTAGTTTTTGGAACCTTTCCTGGATCTCGCTCTGTAGACCAGGCTGGCCTCAAACTCACAGAGATCCACCTGGCTCTGCCTCCCGAGTGCTGGGACTAAAGGTGTGCGCCACCACTGCCAGGCTTAAAAGGTTTTAAAATATTCTTTTTATGTGTATGAGTGTTTCATTTACATGTATGTCTGTGCATCCCATTCACACAATGCCTATGGCTTCCAGAAGAGGTCATCAGATCCTCTGGGACTGGAGTTACAAATGGTTGTGAGCTGCCATGTGGGTGCTGGAAATCAGACCCAGATCCTGTGCAACAAAGCCAGCATTCAGCCACTGAACTGTCTCTCCAGCCCTTTGGTGTGTGTGTGTGTGTGTGTGTGTGTGTGTGTGTGTGTGTGTGTGTGTGTGTGCGCGCGCGCGCAGGCATGAGTGCCATGGCGAGTGTGTAGAGGTCAGCAGACATCTTCCAGGAGTCAGTTCTCTCCCCCTTGCACACTGTTTGAGACAGGGTATCTCTTGTTTCCGCTACTGTGCTGTGTCCAGGACAGCTGCTGACCCAGAGCTTCTGGGCAGGTCTGTCTCTGTCGCCCATCACCGGAAGAATGCTGGGGTTACACGTGTGCACTACTGCATCAACCGTGTTATATCAAACTCAGGTCTTTAGGTCTGCTCAGCTAGTGCTAGCCCAGGGTAGCCTAGAACTAGCTCAGGGTACCAGGTTTGTATGGCAGGCACGTTTACCCACTGAGTCATCTCACCAGCCTTGTTTACTTATTTTTGAGAAAGGCTCTAGCAAATAGTCCATTCCAGCCGTGAACTCAGATATATCTCCTACCTCAGCCCCTTCCGAGTAAGATTGTAGAGATGCATGAAATTTACATTACATTGTTAGATGAGCTGTATAGGTACAATACTTTGAACAAGAGTAGAAACACATGGACAGTATGTTCTAACCAAAATAATCTTAAATTTGTTTCAATAAAAAAAGATCCATATCACTGTAAAATATTTAAAACTAGTAGTTGCTTTTTTAAAAGTATATTCAATAATCTACCTTTTTTTTTTCAAGACAGGGTTTCTCTGTGTAATAATCTACCTTTTTATCCTATCATTTCTATGACAAATATACAGTATAACAAAAATTTACCCCAAATTTGTATCAATATACAAAACTCCAAGCCAATATAAAATATTTAAAACTAGTAGTTGCTTTTTAGAAGTAGATTCAGTGATCTGCCCTTTTATCCTATTTCTGTATCCCCCCCTTTTCTCTTTAGAATGAGATCCCCAAATCTAATCCCCTTTGTTCAGCTTTTTCCTGACCTGTACCATAACAACTTGTAACCAACTCCCCTAAATGATGACAAATATCCACAACCCACTGAACGACCAAAAAAAAAAACCTGCCCACCCCTCCTCTTGGGAATGTGGGCTTCATGTTCTTTAAAATACTTCCTGCTGTCTGGGAGAGAGCATCTTTAGGGGACCCTGAAAAAAATTAGGATAATTGTCAAGTCCTGGGAGAGCTAGCTGTACCATTTGTTGTCCAGTCTCTGTGTAATGGGAAAGTGCAGGGCTTGTCTCAAGTCCTGGCTAGAGGAGTCTGTGAAGCTGGATCATCTCAGCCAGCCACCTTGAAATTGTCCTGAGCAGTTTGTAATCCAAAGCTGATCTTCGGGTGATGTTTGTATGCTTAGTGTTGTCACCATAGTCCAGGTGGAATCATCGTTATGGGGCCCCATCCTCCTTTTGGAGACTTCAAAGGTTGCTATTAGGCATGGTCATGGTTCACTAGAGAGAGCTTAAACATTTTAAATGTCATATGCAGCAGATCTCAAAGAGGTTAAAGGACCATAATTTGTTATAAACATCCAGTGTACAAAAACTTAACTCCTAGTTACTTGAGAGAGATTCAATATGAAATCATGTTCAGGAAGCTAGATGAAGCCCTTTTTCTAGAATTAGTACTCTATATAACCTTTAGGATCATGACAAAAAGTTTTAAAAACATCTTATAAATTTTGATACCTTAAGAAAAGCTTTAATAAAATAAAACCAAAGGATCATGAGATGAGTAGCAATAGAATAGTCCCTGAATTTTGGTTTTTCTTTGGTCCCTATCAGGGGGCTCTTCTGACATAAGATAGAGATTTTGAATTTTCCTTTTAACAAGCATGCTTGGGTTTAGAGGAGAGAACCACTAATGTTGTGTGGTATTTTGTTTGTGTTCTGACAAATAAAGCTTGCCTGTAGATCAGAGGGCAGAGCTAGCCACTAGTTAACCATAGAGGCCAGGCAGGGGTGGCACACACCTTTAATCCCAACACTTGGGAGGAAGAAGCAGGAAGATCAGGAGTTCAAGGCTACCCTGGGCTACACAAGATTGAACCAGTCTAATAGAGAAACAGGGCGGTGGAGGCTCACACCTTTAATCTCAGCACTAGGGAGGTGGAGACAGGAATATAAGGCAGGTGGAGATAGGATCTCACCCATTCAGTCTGAGGATTCATAGAGACAGGATGCCCTATTCAGTCCGAGATTGCTTAGAGATAAAAGTCTCTTGTGGCTGCTGCTCTGCTTCTCTGATCTTTCACCCTGATATCTGATTCCTCCTGGTTTTTATTGTTAAGACTGATTCGGATCGAGCTTCATTCAGTGTGCCACCATGCCAGGCTGGCCAACCTTTTAGGGATAGCAACTGGACTTTTTTTTTGTTTAGTTGTTTTTTGTTTTTTGTTTTGCTTTTCGAGACAAGGTTTCTCTGTGTAGCCCTGATATTTCTGGAACTCATTCTGTAGACCAGGCTGGCCTCAAACTCAGGCCTGCCTCAGCCTCCCAAGTGCACCACCATGCTTGGCTAGCAATTTGATTTTTCCCCTTTTTTTTGTTTCTCGAGACAGGGTTTCTCTGTGTACCCACCATGGCTGTCCTGGATCTTGCCTCTATAGACCAGGCTAGCCTCAAACTCATGGAGATCTGCCTGCCTCTGCCTCCCAAGTGCTGCAATTATAAGCGTATGCCACCACTGCCTGGCAGCAATTTGATTTTTGAGACAGGGGCTCGTGTACCCATGCAGCCTCTAACTTCCTAAGTAGCTAAGGTTGATCTTGAACTCCTGATCCTCCTGCCTCCACCTGGGTTACATGAGGACATCAAAACACCCAGCTCCTGACTCCCATTTCCTTTTTCTTTTTTTTTTCCTTTGGGGTACCAAGAAATGTTTTGTTTTTCTTCTTTCTTACAGTAGCTTTGTTAATTGCATAAAAGCATGTTTTGTTTTTGCCATTTAAACATTATCACACAATCCTATTCTGAAGGACAAATGCTCATTAACAACAAAGCGAAAATAAAAATTCACAACCTTAATCACCTAGATTTGTCATTAAAAGGAAAAAGGGGAAGAGGGGCTTTCTTAGAGGCATTTTTACAATGTCACATTTTCTCCTTAAAAGAGAAGGATTTCAAAACGAAAGGTGAATTAGCTTAAACAGAAATAGTCATAAAAAGGAACTTTACAGAATTGTCAACAATATTTAAGACAACATTGACTAACCGGTTTCCTTACAGCATCTTCCCAACCCCGACCCCCAGGACCAAGACAGAATGTCTGACTCCCATTTTATAAGGACTACTCAGGATGGTGTTTAGGTATAATCTCAGTGATTTGAAAAAAAGGAAGTAACCATCCTTATGTTCACAAATGGACTTCATAACTTATAATTGGGGCTGCGTGGGTCATTTTAATTTGTTACTGATTCAGAGATGAAGTCTCCATAATTTTCTCAGCCTGTCCTCCAACGCAATCCTGCCCTAGCTTCCAAAGTAGCTGGGAAGACAGATGGACACCACCATGCCTGTCATACATATGGTCTTTAAAGGGAGAGCTGACTTTTAGCAGGTTTTTTTTCATTAGCATTTGAGGTCTGAGTGATTAATCTTCCAGTTATGTGTTTACACTTCTGCTGAAACTGAACTGAGGAGCAAATGTGTTCAGTGGTAATTTATATGTATAAGTGAAAACTCTGGTGTGTGTTAGTCAAAGTTGTAAATTTTAAAAGATGAAAAAAACAAATACCCAGAGGTGGTGGCACATGCCTTCCTAGCACTTGGGAGGCAGAGGCAGGTGGACTCTGAGTTTGAGGTCAACTTGATCTACAGAGTGAGATCTAGGACAGCCAGGGCTGTTATACAGAGAAACCCTGACTTGGGGAAGGAAAAACAACAAAAACATGACCCAGGAGCTGGGAAGATGCCTTAGTCAGCAAAATGCTTGCTATGCAAGCATGAAGGCCTGAGTGTGGATCCCCAGCACTGAGGTAAGGCAGGGAGCATGCACGTCTGTACCCTCTCTGCTGAGGAGGCAGAGACGGGCAGATTCCTGGAGCTGCTGGCCAGCTAGTCCAACCAAATCAGTGAGCTCCCTGTTTAATGAGAACCTGTCTCAACTGTAAGATGGGGAGCGACTGAGGAAGACACAAACATGGGTCTCTGTCCTCCAAATGAATGTGTTTGCACACATACTCACAAGTGAACATGTACACACACACACACACACACACACACACACACACACACACACACACACGACCCAAGCTGGGTGTTTGGCACATTCTTATGATCCCAGTACTTGGGTAGTAGAAACAGAACAACAGGAGGATAAGACTAGCATGTGCTAAGTGACTAGCATGGGCTAAGTTGGAGACCAGCCTGAAGGTATATGAAACCCTCTTGTTTATCTATCTGTCTATCTATCTATCTATCTATCTATCTATCTATTATTTTGAGTCAGGGTTTCTCTGTGTAGCCCCAGTGCTGGGATTAAAGATGTGTTCCTTTTCTTGACAGATGCTCCACATCAAGAAGCAGAGTGTCTGAGTGTGGCTGCAGAAGGAGCTAATGTGTGTCGCCATGGGAAACTCTGTTGGCTTCAGGTGAAAGATCTTTTCTAAACTGAAATGTTTTCTTTGGTTTTGTTTCTGGCATGGTCTTATGGAGCCTAGACTGGCCTTGACTCAGTTGTGTGTTTGCTAGCCTTTGAACCCTATTCCTCCTATATCCACTACCCAAAAGCTCAGTGTCTGTATATGTATGTGTGATTATGCGATAAATCCACGGAATCTGGTTAAGGCGAATTAGGGAATGCCGGGCGGTGGTGGCGCACGCCTTTAATCCCAGCACTTGGGAGGCAGAGGCAAGCGGATCTCTGTGAGTTTGAGGCCAGCCTGGGCTACCAAGTGAGTTCCAGGAAAGGCGCAAAGCTACACAGAGAAACCCTGTCTCGAAAAACCAAAAAAAAAAAAAAAAAAAAAAAAAAAAAGAATGATTATCCAGTATTGTCTAGGAAAAACAAAGGGTAATAACATAAACAAAAATGGAACTACAACCAACAAGAACAACAACAAACTATAAATACATGCTAAATGTCCAGATCATAGGTAAATGGCAAATTACCAAGATTACTCCAATAGCTGTCCTATCCTGAAGATTCTAACTCTAGTACTTAATATGTTCTAGGTAAGAGACGAGAAGATTCTAACTGTAACTATCTAGTCTTCAACTCTATCAAAGACCTGAGAAGGAACATAATAGTACGTGAGAAAAATGGAAAATGCGCGCAAGCAATTTCTGAAAATAGAGACAGCTGGCAGCCTGGACAGTCACCTAAAGTTTCTCAGCATCACTGGGGCATCCAGTTTGGCTACAGGCCTAGAATATCTGACAGACTATTTTCAGAAGCAGGAATTTTGAAAGACCATCTTACCCTGTCTTGGCAGAGTTCAATAGTCACTTTTCCTTGTGTCCTGCTTGTCCAGAAAGAGTAGCATTTGTACTGTCAGCAGTCTAGGCAAGGGCAGTTCTTTGCCCAGCAGGCCAATTTGTGCCAAGAAGAAGTCAAACTTTCCAATGGAAATGTCTTAGAAGCCCAACATTTTCTCAGGATCAGACCTGTGCTGCCAGAAGCAATCGTGTTTCATGTCAACAGAATTCTAAGTTATCAAAACATTTAAATGCCATATTCTCTAGGTCTATGAAGTTTTTGAGGATTACCTATCCATCTGACATATGTTTCTGTAAATCTGGAGAACCTAACTAACATAAAAGTATAGAAGTGACAAGCATGGATTACTATAGTTCTGTAAGTCTTATCTACCTAAATAACCCAAGGACTAAAGCTTCACATTAATAAGATAAACAGTCTGTAAACAGATGTACCGTATAAGGACAATGACCTCAAAATGGTGACAATATACAAAATATCTTAAATGGAGGTAGAAATGTATAATGCATTATGATAACAATATCCTAAATCTGTACCAATATACAAAATGTCCTAAACAGAGATAGGGCATATATACAGTATGACAAATATAGTCTTACATTTGTATCAATATATAAAATATTTCAAACAGGAATAGAAAAATATATGTACAATACAACAAATATAATTTTGTATTTGTATCAGTATACAAATTATCTTAAATAGGACTATAAGAATAGTTCACATTTGTATCAAATATACAAGAATCCACATTAGTGCAAATTATCGAAGGCTGATAATTTGCTAAATAAGTTTACTAGTAGATACAATGATCTACGTTAATATACTATGCCTATCCATTCCCTTTTTCTTTTCTAAAGGAGAATACTGAGTCTAAATTTTATTGTTCCACCCCCCAGTCCTATAACCATTCATCCATAATGCTGAGAGGGGTTTGGGAGAGGAGGTGTCCCTTTCTTAGGATTGCTTCCTGCTGTTTGGGGGCAACAATATCTCTATGGGGTCCTGTAAGAAAGCTCAAATAGTTAGGTCTCAATAGGACTAACTGTAGAGTCTGCAGCCAGTCTCAGAGTAAAGGGTAAGATTGTTTTGAGATTCTGGTTAGAAGTGTAGTATGATAGACCATCTCATCTTGGAACTGTCCTGAAGAACTATCAGTTCAAGGCTGATCATTAAGTATGTTCTTAGGTACGATGGCATCTTTCTGGACCGAGTAGAGTCCTTGTTGTGGGGCCCTGTCTTTCTTCTGGAGACTTCAGAGATTGCTATTGGGAAGACTTATTTTCACTGTGGAAAACTTGAACATTATTAATATCAAAATGGACAGTTTGGATTTAGGGTGATTTGAGGAAGGATTCCCAGAAATCAAGGATAAGCATGGAGAGAAATAGAAATTTGACAACAATGGTCCCTAGATTATTGGTTTTCTTCTGTCTCACACCAGTCCATTCTTCTGATATGAGACAGAATCTCCTAATTTTTCTTTTAGCAATATTCTTGGGTTTAGAGAAGGAGAGAGCCACATTCCAGCTCCAAAGCCAGCTTGATTTATTTTTTGTTTTGTTTTTTGTTTGTTTGTTTGTTTTGTTTTCCAAGACAGAGTTTCTCTGTGTTTTGTTTTGTTTTTTCCAAGACAGGATTTCTCTTTGTATCCTTGGCTATCCTGGAACTCTCTGTAGATCAGGCTGGCCTCAAACTTACAGAGATCTGCCTGCCTCTGCTGGGATTAAAGGCGTGCGCCACCACCGCCTGGCCAGCTTGATTTATAATTGAAGCGGGACCACTTTTCTAGGGTTAAAGAGATACAGATGTTAGGCAGTGAGATATTACCCTGTGAAGTATATTGGTACCATAAAGGATGTCCTTCCTTTATGCAGTAGACATCTAGGTGTCCAACACCTTATGATTTCTTGAAGATGGGTATTCCTATTGTCCTATAAAGACAAAAAACAGAACCCTGCTTAACCCTTGTTTGTTGAGTTTTCCTTACAACTTGTAGAATTGTCACATTGGTGGATGAGCTATTCCTTCTCCTCATCAAGGGGTTTCTCCTGTTCGAAGCAAATTTTAATTAATTTTGTTGGTATCCATAGCTTTTTTTCTCCTGCAGAAACAGAAGCAAAACCCCTTCCCCAACATAGGACATATCCGGGGTTCCATTCTGAGGTCAACACATCTTTGAAGTAAACCGGTTGGTTTAGCTTAAGGGTTTTTTTGTTGTCCAGTGTCTCTCCACAGCTGTTGTCTCTTTTTCATCAGCATTGAGAAAATTCAAGGTTAATAAAGCATTATATAATCTATTTCTAGGGGTCATTGTTACCTCTTTCTATTTATTTAGCATATCCTTTAAAGTTTGATTGGATTTTTCTATGACTGCTTGACTTGCGGGATTGTGTTGTATACCTGTAACATGCTTTATATTGTAATAAGCAAAAAACGATCTCATTTTATTTGAGACATATGCTAGAGCATTGTCAGTCTTATTTTTTTAAAGATTTATTTATTTATTATGTATAGTGTTCTGCCTGCATGTTTGACTACAGGCCAAAAGAGGACACCAGATTTCATTATGGGTGGTTGTGAGCCACCATGTGGTTGCTGGGAATTGAACTCAGGACCTCTGGAAGAACAACCAGTGCCCTTAACTGCTTAGCCATCTCTCCAGCCCACATTGTCAGTCTTAAATCTTCCAAATTCTGCAAAACGAAACACATCCATTTGCCAAATTTCATTTCTTTGTATAACTTTAGGATTGCTTCCTGCAGGTAATAGAGTTTGGTTATAGAAGGAACAAATAGGACATTTTTTTACAATTTCCTTGGCTTACTGCCAAGTGATGGAAAAGTCCCTTTTCAAACCTTTGGTGTTTTTGTTTCTTATGAAATTCTGAGGCTTCTAGCACATTACCTATTAATAATTGATCAATCTCATCATTACCTTGTACAGACCTGTATAGGGTCTAATGTGTGTTATATATATAGGATGTTCCCTATTTCTGATTATTTCCTGTAATTGTATAAATAGTGAAGTTAATTCTGACTCACCAGGAATAAATTCAGCAGTTTCAAGATGTAAAACAACTCTCTCTGCCTATTGAGAGTCAGTAACTATATTGAGAGGGTCCATGAAGTCCATTAGTACCATAAAAATGGCATACAGTTCTTCTTTTTGATCAGAATTGTAGGTGCTTTGAGCCACTTTACTTAAGTCTCCTGATTTATATCCTGCCTTTTTTGATTTATTTGCATCAGTATAGAATGTGGGGACTCTAGAGATTAGTTTTTGCTGTACAGTGTGAGGAAGGACCCATTCAGTTCTTTTTATGAATTCTATTCTCTTGCTTTTGGGATAACAATTGTTAATCTCTCCCAAAAATATACAGCAGGCTCTTTGCCAATATTTATTATCTTTCCATAGTGAGGAAGTTTCCTCATTAGTTAAAGGTACTGCAATTTCTGCTGGGTCCATTCCTGTCAACTGATGAAGTCTCAATTTTCCTTTTAGAACTAAATCAGAGATTTTTTTTTCTACCTAAGTCTTTAAGTTCTTACTCAGTTTACATGTTAGAAATGTCCATTCCAATATAATATCTGCATCAAAATCCCTGTAGAGGTGTGTGTAGAGGAGAGTATGACTAGAATACAGTTAAGTTCTGGATTCACCTGATCCACATGTGCCTCTTGTATTTTCTTTTCTACTAGAACCAATTTCTTCTCAGCTTCAGCTGATAATTCTCTTGAACTATTTAAGTCCTTGTCCCCTTTTAGGGTATTGGCCAAATTTACTAGTCCATCTTTGGGTATTCCAATGATGGTCTGTAAGTTGGAAATGCTTCCTGAAAATTTTTGAAAGTCATTAAGACTCCACAATTGATCTCTCCTGAGTTGTACCTTTTGGGGTCTAATTTTTTGTAGATCTATCTTATATTCTAGGTAATTAATAGAATTTCCTCTTTGTATTTTTTCAGAAGCAATTTGTAGCAAGGCAAAAGTTTCTTTACTTCTTTAAACATGCTTTCTAAGGTATCTAACTTTGGATCAGCTAATAAGATACCATCCATATAATGGTAGATTATAGATTGTGGAACTTTTGCATGAATTATTTCCAACAGTTTTCACAAAATACTGGCACAAGGTAGGGCTATTTAACATTCCCTGTGGGAGCACCTTCCATTGATATGTCTTGACTGTCTGGAAATCATTATAAGTAGATACTGTGAAGGCACATTTTTCTCTATCCTTTTCTTGTAGAGGTGTGGTAAAGAAACAGTCCTTTAAGTCAATAACTATAATAGGCCATTCTTTAGGTAACAGAAAGGGCAAGGGCATCCCATTGTGTAAGGAGCCCATAGGCTGGATTACTTTATGGCTGTCAGATCTGTCAGCATTCTCCATTTACCAGATTTTTTTTTTTAATTTCTATTTTTTAAATTACACTCATGATATTCATTAATTATACTCATGATATTAATCACATTTGTGGTATTCATAGATTACATTCCCAGTATTCATTCAAATATATATATGTATATATAAAATATATATATATTTTAAATGCCCAATGTCATTGATTGAAGGAGGGAGGAGGTCTTAAATACAGGCTTACAGCACAATGGAAGAACCCCGGAGGGCAGAAGTTCGCTACTGATGTTTTATAATCTTGCATCTAAGTTGTTAACACCCATTATTCAGGATACACAAACAATGAACTTCCCTTAAGCATTCAGGAGGGTGGAACTTGGCAGGGAATTAGCATAGGGAGGATATCAAGTCAAGGTCCGCAAGCAAGGCAACAGTTACCCAAAAAGGGGGCCAGGGACCTACAGGTCCCCCTTTTATTAAAAAATGAGCTTCTGACTTGGGTTGTGTGGGACGTCAGCAGGTCACCTTATCCGTCATGGAGACACCTGCCCAGGCCACACAGGTGCTCTGTCTTAGGTTGATGAGTGCCCCCCCAGGTATTACCCGTCTCTGAATACTCATTATCATACAGGCTCTATTGTGTGTAAGCTGCAGAGTTAACTGCTGCCAAAGATCTCAAAGTGGCACTGGGCTTGCAATCTGTGTGTTCGACACAGAAAAGACCAACAGAGGTCCTATCTCACCCATAGCCAGTAGGCTAAAGGCAACTGAGCCATTCCCTTCCTTAACGAGCCATACTGTACGTTGGAGTCCTTGTAAGATAGTATCCCAAAAGCAACTGGAACCTGAGTATAAATTTATAATTTTCAAAGCCACAGATTTTTTTTTTAAGACAGGGTTTCTCTGTGTAGTTTTGGTGCCTGTCCTGGATCTCACTCCGTAGACCAGGCTGACTTCAAACTCACAGAGACCCACCTGGCTCTGCCCCCCAAGTGCTGGGATTAAAGGCATATACCACCACACCCCAGCCAGATTTCTTTTTCGTAATGAGTACAGGACGATTCCAAGGGCTGGTAGATTCTTCACTATGTTGAGCATTTAACTTCTCCTGAACCAGCTCTTCTAAAGCTTGTAGTTTCTCTTGTGTCATAGGCTATTATCCAACCCAGATAGGTTTATCAGTTAGACATTTTAAAAGTAGGGCCATTGGTACTTCTGAGAGTTCAATGGCAGTTGTGCTATGTTTGTATACAGCCTAAATGGTTGGTGGCTGTTTCTATAATATTATTTCCAGAAACATGAATTGGTCTATATTCCACTTCTGAGATAATCTGGGTATTCCATTGCTGTAACAGATCTCTGCCCCAAAGATTCACTGCTACATCTGCCACATATGGCTTCAGCCTTCCTCTTTTTCCTTCTGGCCCTATCCATTCAACCCATCTAGAACTTTGTTTTACCTGAGATAGGGTTCCAATCCCTAGAAATTGGACATCTACCTCTTGAATAGTCCAATTCTGATGCCATGATTTTGGTGTAATTATATTAACATCCACACCTGTGTCCACCAGTCTTTCCAGGACAATATTGTTAATTCACACTCTAAGTTTTGGTCTTTGTTAATTTATGGAAGTCTGCCAAAATATTCATTTTATGGTGTTTTTTTGGAATTTTTGATCCATCTATCAAAATTGTTCTATCATTCAGTGCAGTATCATTCTTTTTTTATTTTTATTTTTATTTTATTTTATTTTTTTTCCATCACAGGCAATTTATTTTGTTCTATTCATTCACGGTTAATACAGAAAATACTTGGAAACATTTCCATATAATGTTTGACACAGAAATCATCAAATAGAAGTATACAATGTTGACAGGAGGCAGTACATTTATAATTTATAACCCCAAATGTATTTATAAATTAGAAATGGAAAGATCTACAAATGAAATTATGAAGGTTCACTAAAGTCATTTAATCTGTCAGTTTCTCATTCATTTTTATGTCTTAATAATATTCTATTGTATGAATAAGCCACATTTTATTTCTCTCCAGTATTTGATAGCTATTTGAGTTGTTTTAACTTTTTTACTATTAGCAACACACTGCTGTAAACCTTCATGTACATGTTTCATAGGTACACATTTTCAGTAGTTTGAGGTTATATTCCTAAGGGTAGGTAGAATTGTTGAGTAACAGAGTATCAATGTTTTGCATTTTGACCAACCACCAGACTGTTTTGCCAAAGTGGCACACCATTTTACAATCTCACCAAATCCTTGTTTTTAAGGCTCTGATTTTTGTACAAAAGCATTCAATCATTCTGTCAGACCAAACCAGGAAAAGTAAGCTATAGTTCAGAGCTGTACTATTCCATTTACTATGCAAAGCCAATCTTGGCGTTTGCAACTCTCAGCCCTTTTGAGTATTCTTGCAGTGTTCACCTTTTCCTCCACCACTTTTTTTTTCTTCTTTTTTTCTGGTTTATTTCTATCTATTACAAATGTATAAAAAATCCTCCATCAACACTGCTGATAGCAGCAGAACCTTGAGAAATATACCTTTGGTTTGCCTCGGAAAAGGAACACATATTGTACTGTAAAGTTTATAAAATTGGTGCAAAACATTGTAATAATGTTACAATACCAGTTTTACAATACTAATGGGGAGCCGATGGGATACATGCAGAACTGTGAAAGCGATCTCACTTAGCCAGCTGTACACGTAGACTGTAAATCTACATTCAGATCATTTCTGAACTAAGACTATCATCTCAGTTTATCTGTTGAGGTCAACCAGGAAACCCTAGAATATACCTTGATTTTTGCAAAAAAACAAAATAGGGGGAGGTGTTTCTTCAGCATTTCAGTCCACGAGTAACAGTATCCTAAGAGGCAAAGTGTTCTCTCACTGTCAACATAGAATGAACTGCTGCTGGAGGTCAACTTGGGCTTTAATTTGCATTAGCACTTACATGCATAGTAGTCCAAGTTGTTGACCTTATGACTTTAAAAAGTAACTCTAAAAAAGTAAAATGGCCCTTCTTGGAAGACTAAAGAAAGACATCCAGCCGCAGTTGTAAAAAGTCTCATCAAAACAATATACCCTTTTATGAATTACGCCTCAATTAAAAAAAAAAAAAGTAGCCCCAAAAAAGAAGCAGCTCTGAAAAAGAAAATATAACTTAAGATATTTGAAATAACAAGGTGAATACAGTTTCAAAAGTAATTAAGATATATTTTCTTAAGGCTATCTAGAATTAGGCTTTAAAGAATTCTACCATTTCAAGTTTACCACTAGTTACTAGATACCTATTTACAAACAAGATGTTCACCTTTTTTGTTCCTTTATCAAGAGAAAAATCTACCTTCAGACTATGAGGGTGGTGATGGGGAGGGACTAGAAAACAAGATTCAAACAATCCCATGCAAATATCACATTTTTCAAATGGAAGAACTCCAAACTGCACTAGAAGTTCCAATCACTAAGACACTTTCCATTGAAATGATTTAAGTACAACTACATGGCACCAAGGTTTAGGCCTAATATAGGCCTGACAACCAAGTCCTTGTTTTCTGGAAGAAAGGCCTCAAAAGTCCCACTCAATTCCATATAACAATACTTCAAAGATCAATTAGGTTTTCCTTTCCTTAATAGTTTTGTTTTTGACTTCTAATCCTAAAGACTAGATTAAAACTTAGCTCATTTCTCAGAAGGCATTGCTTCCCTTTGCTCTATGAAAGAGTCCACCAAGACCTCTTCCTCAAAACCATCTAGCCCCCAGCCTCCAGCCTTTGCTTGTGATGCATCTTTCTCAACATCCTGAAAAGGTAATGTAGGTAAAATATGCTCATAAACATTAAAACTAGTTGTTAGAAAGACGTAACTAGCTTTCTAATTTAAGTTTTAAAGCATAAATACTTGCAGCTTAATCTGCAATGACAATGATTGTCGAAGCCTAGAATTCAACATTTACAAATTCTCACTCACACACACAAAACACACTATTATCATACAACTTGTGTCTTGAGAGAATCTTCTGCTTTTTAGATCTTTGGCCTCCCAGTCAATCACAAGTTCAACCAACTTTTCCGAGTTCTGGTAGTTACCTGGACCACTGAGGCATTGCCACAAGACTTCTTCTCTTTTGAAACATCCTTTTTCTCTAGATATTAGGATAGCTACACCAGCTTGTTTCTTCTGTGGTGTATGTTGGTGTGGGATTATCTATTGCTTGATTTTTCATGGATGTGTTTAGCTTCTTTGGGTTGAATTTTCCCTTCTAGTGCTTTCTGTAGGGCTGGGTTTGTAGACAGGTATTGATTAAATCTGGTTTTATCCTGGAATATTTTGTTTACTCCGCCTATGGTGATTAAGAGTTTTGCTGGGTATAATAGTCTGGGTTGGCATCCGTGGTCTCTTAGTGTCTGCATGAGATTTGTCCATGATCTTCTAGCTTTCATAGTCTCTATTGAGTAGTCTGGTGTTATTCTGATGGGTTTACCTTTATATGTTACTTGGTCTTTTTCCTTTGCGACTCTTAATATTTTTTCTTTGTTCTGTGTGTTTAGTGTTTTGATTATTATGTGGCAAGGGGACTTTTTTTTTTGGATCCAACCTATTTGGTGTTCTGTAAGCTTCTTGTATCTTCATAGGTATTTCTTTCTTTAGGTTAGGAAAGTTTTCTTCTATGATTTTGTTGAATATATATTTTCTGTGCCTTCGAGTTGGTATTATTTTCCTCCTTCTATCCCTATTATTCTTAGGTTTGGTCTTTTCATGGTGTCCCAAATTTCCTGGACGTTTTGTGTTATGACTTTTTTGTCTTTAGTGTTTTCTTTGACTGACGAATCTATTTTCTCTATCATGTCTTCAGTGTCAGAGATTCTCTGTTCCATCTCTTGCAATCGGTTGGTTATGCTCGTTTCTGTAGTTCCTGTTCGTTTTGTCAGAATTTCTATTTCCAGCATTCCCTCAGCATGTGTTTTCTTTATTGTCTCAAATTCATTTTTCAGATCTTGGAATGTTTCTTTCATCTGTTTAATTGCTTTTTCTTGGCTTGATTTGATTTCTTCCCATTTTTTGTTCGTTTTTTCTTCCATTTCTTTAAGGGAGTTTTTAATTTCCTCTCTAATGGAGTTTTTCATTTCCTCTTTAAGGGAAGTTTTTATTTCCTCTTTAAGAGAGTTTTTCATTTCCTCTTTAAGGAAAGTTTTTATTTCCTCTTTAAGGTAGTTTTTCATTTCCTCTTTAAGGAAAGTTTTTATTTCCTCATTGAGGGAATGTTTTATTTCTTCTTTAAGGGCCTCTATCATCTTCTTAAAGTCATTTTTAGGGTTGATCTCTTCTGTTTCTTCTGTCATGGTATGTTTAGGTCTTGCAGGTGTAGAATCACTAGGTTCTGATGTTGCCATATAGGTCTTTATGTTGTTGCCTGTATTTTTGCACTGGCGTCTACTCATCTTTTCCTCTGTGCTGTGCAGGTGGTGTCTGTGTCTGAGAGTGCCTCTCTTGTTCTAATTTTTAGTCTTGGTTTAGTAGGGGTTCTTGGTTAAATTGGTGCTATTGGGCTGTTTCTTCAGGGACAGCTGATTTCAGTCGGTGAATTATATACTTATGATTCTGGTGATCTGGTTTGGTGACTGGGTAGCGCCTTCTTCTGTGTTCCCAGGTCACGTTTTGTTCATTTGTCAACTCCTCAGCTGATCTTGTTTCTTCAGACTTCAAACTGTAGGCATCTGAATCCTCTCCCAGATGGGTTTCAGCTGAGCAGGGTAGTCTCACCAACACCTCCAAGTTGTTGGGTTTCACAGGATCAGCAGCTGGGCCCTGGGTTGTCCCCAGACGAGTGTCCAGACTCGCCCTGGTTCCTACCCACAGAGATAGCCTCTTCCCCAGGTGTTGGGGCTAGGGGCGTCCCCGTTCCAAGCTGTGTCCACCCCTCTCCGCCCCAGGGCCTGTCCACCCCTGTGGCCCACCGCCACAGGCCCACCTGCGTCCACTTGTCTCCACCGCTGGGCCTGTATGTCCCTGTCAGCTGCCGCTGGGTCTGTCTGCCTCTGCGGGCGGCCAATGGGCCTGTATGTCTCTGCCGGCTGCCGCTGCGGGCCTACCTACCTCTGCTTGTCACTGCTGCCGGGCCCATCCACCTCTGTGAACTGCCACGGGGCCTGTATGTCTCTGCCGGTTGCCGCTGGGCCTGTATGTCCCTGTCGGCCGCTGCCACCAGGCCCTTCCACCTCCGCAAGTCGCCGACCTGTGTCTGCCTGTCTTCGCTGCGTGGCCTGTACACCTGTGTGGGCCGCCGCCAGGCCTGAATGTCTCTGTCAGCCACCGCCGCCGGTCCTGTCCACCTCCGTCTGCTTATCTTTGCCGCAGGGTCTGTCCACCTCTGGGGGCCGCCGCTGGGCCTGAATGTCTCCGCCAGCTGCCGCTGGGCCTAAATGTCCCTGTCAGCCACTGCCGCCGGACCCGTCTACCTCCGCGGGCCGCTGCCACAGGCCTACCTGCGTCTGCTTGGCAGTATCATTCTTTACATTAGGCACTGGGATATTTAATTGTCCTGGGGAGGAATTTCCTCCACAGTGGCTGGAAATGTTTGGACCATGTTTGATTTGGGAGCCTGAGACATGCACCCCGAGGCATTTCCCACTGGTAAAGGATTGCCTCATATGTCTCTTGTTGATGTGCATTCATTGGTCCAATGTCAGCCTTTGCCACATCTGCATAATCCAGTAGACTGGGGTCTCTGGGTTATTTCTAGAAGAAGCATTGCTTCTAGGAGCACCTATGTATAATTTCTTCTTATATGACCTGGTTACCACAGTTAAAACATTTGTTGTTACCTTGATGCCTCCTTCCACCTTTGGAAGTCGCCTCTCCTATCCAAGCCTCATTACCATAGTTAAGAGACACAACACCGTTTATATGTTGGATCCATTCCTCTAAAGGTGTTGACCTGACCTTTAAAGGTGTAAGTATTCTTTTTCATTCTGTATTAGCATTGTCAAAAGCCAAAGATTGAGTTAATACTTATCTTAATTCTTGTTCTGATACTTTTTTTTTTTTTCGAGACAGGGTTTCTCTGTATAGCTTTGCGCCTTTCCTGGATCTCACTCTGTAGTCCAGGGCTGGCCTTGAACTCACAAAGATCCACTTGCCTCTGCCTCCCGAGTGCTGAGATTAAAGGCGTGCGCTACCACCGCCCAGCTATTTTTTTTGTTTTGTTTTGTTTTGGTTTGGTTTTTCAAGACAGGGTTACTCTGTGTAGTTTTGTTTCCTGTCCTGGATCTCGCTCTGTAGACCCCAGGCTGGCCTCAAAGTCACAGAGATCTGCCTGGCTCTGCCTCACGAGTGCTGGGATTAAAGGCTTGTGCCACCACTGCCCAGCTGATACTGTCTTGTTTAGAGTCTTGGTCAGTCTTTGTTTAAAAAAAAATCAGTAAATGGTTCTTTTGACCCATGGAAGACCTTCATATATAGCTCAGTTTGTTTCCCTGATTCTGAAATTTTTTCACAAGCATTTAAAGCTGCTATACAGCATAGAGATACTGTATGCTCATCAATGGTACCTTGTACATTTATATCAGCAAAATGGCCCTCACCAAGAATTTGATCTTGGGAGATCTCAAAACCTTTAATTTTACCTTGCTGCTCAAGGGCCTTTGCTTTTTATCTTGACCAGCTTTTCCATTGTAACTGCTGGCTATATTCTAACACAGTTGAAATTAACTAATTCCAGTCATCTGGTATAATTCTATTTCTAGAAGACCATGTATTTTACAACTTTTTTACATATGTTGAATGTATGCCATAGGTAACTACAGCCTCCCCAATGTGTTTTAAATCCCTCATATGAATAGGTTGCCAGATATATTCTATATAATCTTCAGGATGTGTGTCAACTGCTGACTTCTCATGGATGGTGACAGGATAAGCCATTTTATAAGAGCCACCTGGCAATGTTATTGCGTGTATGTGT
The DNA here is from genome assembly GCF_004664715.2 of Peromyscus leucopus. Lineage (NCBI taxonomy): Eukaryota > Metazoa > Chordata > Mammalia > Rodentia > Cricetidae > Peromyscus > Peromyscus leucopus. The sequence continues at coordinate 95,102,192 of NC_051066.1, read as the reverse complement.
TTGAACCTCCTCTGTTGTAAAGGATTCTAGAGATTTCATGGAATCATACAATTTTTTATGAAACATGATTTCCACAACTTTGTTCTATCAACTAGAGATGATCTTTCCTCCTTAGAAATAATCTGAATGGCATTATGATTACTCTGAAGGGTTATTGTTATATACATTAAGTATTCATATTTATTATCACCACCTCCTTCAGGCCCTATAGCCCAAGATCATGGGTGGAGCAAATATCACTACATACCAATACATACATACATATATACACATATGCATGTATATTGGCTGTCCTGTAACTTACTCTGTAGACCAGGCTGGCCTTGAACTCAGAGATCTACCTGTCTCTGCCTCCCAAGTACTAGGATAAAAGGCATGTGCCGCTGCCACCTGGCACTGTGTATATGTATTTTTTTTTTTTTGAGACAGGGTTTCTCTGTGTAGCTTTGGCGCCTTTCCTGGAACTCACTCTATAGCCCAGACTGGCCTTGACCTCACAGAGATCCGCCTGCCTCTGCCTCCCGAGTGCTGGGATTAAAGGTGTGCACCACCACCGCCCGGCTTGTGTATATGTATTTTAATAGTCTTCTGTCATTCAAGAACTCACTTAGAATGTCCATTATTGTTTTCCTTTTTTTTCCCCTGGAACTACTGGGGTTGAACCTAGAGCCTCTTATATCCTAGATAAGCACTCTTTCACTGAGATATCCCCCGAGTCTTTAGAATAGCCATTCTTCTATTACTCATTTATTTTAAAAAAGGCCAGTGGGTATGGGAGAGATGGATCAAGGGTTAAGAGTTCTTACTGTTCTCACAGAGGAACCTGTTAATTTTCAACATCCCCATGGCAGTTCACGGCTGCTTGTAACTTTAATTCCATGGGGTCCAGTGCCCACTTCTGACCTTGGAAGATACCAGGCATGCATGTGGTGCACAGACATACATGAGGAAGAACATCCATACACATATTTTAAAAATAGCTGGGCAGTGGTGGTACCTTTAATCCTAGCACTCTGGAGGCAAAGGCAGGTGGCCAGCCTGATCTATGCAGTGAGTTCCAGGACAGCCAGGGCTACACAGAGAAACCCTGTCTCCAAAGAACAAAAAACTTTTTTTAATTTATATGTATCTATTGAGGGGCGGGGCAGAGCAGTGTATGAATGTGCCGCAGCATGTATAGAGGTCATCAGACGACTTGCAGGTGTCAGTTTCTCCTTTTATCTTGTGTGTCCTGCGGATTGAGCTCCAGTTCTCAGGGTTGGCAGTACCTCTAGCAACTCAGCCATCTTACCTCTCTCTTAAGGAATGTTTTTCTAAAGTCTTCTCACTTGCTATATTCCTGTCTTCAGTATGGATGGCCCCCCGACGAAGAGAAGTTCTCAAGAGAGTCAGGGAGTGATAAAGATGTATCTAGTTTTTTATGTCAATATCATATTAAGGGCTGGGGTGACTGTTCAGTTGTTAGGACCTGAATTTTACACTTAGAACTCACAACTTTTAGAAGCCAAATATAGTAGCATGTGTTTGTAATCCCAGAACTGGAGAAGCAGAAGCAGGCAGGTCCTGGGACTCATTGGCTAGCTAGTCTACCCTAGTGGCCAATAAGAGACCCTGTCTTAAAAAAAATCCAGGCAGTGGTGGTGCACACCTTAATCCCAGCACTTGGGAGGCAGAGGCAGGTGGATCTCTGTGAATTTGAGGCCAGCCTGAGCTATAGAGTGAGTTCTAGGATAGCCAGAACACAGAAAAACCTTGTCTCAAAAAACAAACAAAACAAAAAAGAATCTGGGCCAGCAAGATTGCTTGCTACCAAGATTGCCAAACTGAGTTTGATCCACAGTTCCACATGGTGGAAGAAGAAAACCAACCCCGACAAGTCACCTAATCACGTGTCCTGTGTCATATGTGCCTGCCTACCCATTCCACACAAGAATAACTAAAAACAAATTTAAATTAGTTGCTGATGCCTGAGGTTGTCCTCTGGCCTTCATGCACATGTGTGTGCACACACACACAAACACACACAGTATTTGGTGTTCAGGGCAGGGGTTCCCAAGGCCTACCCCTGTTGGCAGTCGATAACTTCTGGGAGGGAGAGTTGATTTTTCTTTAAGAGTGGGGCCACTGGAAGGTTGTCCCTTCCCCAGTGGATGACTCCATGCGCTAGTGTAGATGGGCAGTGCTAATTTGATTCAATGGATTAAAAAATTTAAAGAAGAGGACATGAAGTTGTGAAGGAGATGTGATGGGTTTTGGGGGGAGTTGGAGGTAAGGAGTAAGGGGTAAATATGATCAATATATATTGCATACATGTATGAATTTTGAAAGAATAAAGGGTAAATATCATAAGTGATAGAAATGAATACATATATTTATCATGCTTACTGTACCTTAAAAGAAAAAGAAAAAACCCATCAAGCTTTCCTGGTTGACATAGAAAGTTTACCTGTTTACTCTTTTCTTTCCTTCTGAAAATCCTAGTAATTGTACTTCCATCTTATTTATTGCAGTATCAGTATCAAAGGTACAATATCAAATCAGAGATATCCAGAATTTCACCCATATTAAGCAAACACCCAACCACAGAGCCACCACCCTAAGTCCCATTGTATCATTTGAATGACTGCTGCCAGCTTAACAGTGAGGATGCTCCCCGTTTTCATCTGTGTCCTGTGCTTTTGGTCCTCAGATCCCTCCTGTGGTCTTTCCTCATTCCGTGGTATTATCTGTTGTAGGTGGCCACAAACAGCCGAGTTTACTTGTTTGATATTTTTCTTCTGGGAACGCGTGCTTTCAACAATGGACTTCAGATGATTTTAGAAGACAAGAGAATCTTGAAGGTGGGCATTAGAAGCTGATTCCTGTAGTGATGAGGTTAGGGTAGGTCCTAATGACTCTCCATCTTCTGACTCCGTAGGTTATCCATGATTGTCGATGGCTTTCGGATTGCCTGTCTCATCAGTATGGAATCATGCTGAACAATGTCTTTGACACACAGGTATGAAGGGGAATGCTGAAGAAAAGCCAGCACACATGGATCCTAGTAGAAGATTCCCTGTCTAAAAAATGATTGTGCCAAGTGTGGTGGCACATGTCTTTACTCCCAGTATTTGAGAAGCAGAGGCAGGTGACTCTCTGTGAGTTGAAGGCCAGCTTGGTCTACATAGAGAGCTTCACATCATCCAGTGCTACACAGGGAGACCCTTAAAAAATAAAAGATTGAGCCTGTTTTTCCTGGTGGCCATTCCTGCCCATATCTCGCATGAATTATGTCTATAACTTGTGAGAACTATAAAAATTGTATAGAAAGTGACTTAGAATCACGTAAGAGGAAGTCTTCTCTTTTTACTCTAGAATTGTAAAGGTAAGAAGGAAGCTGGGTATGCCATGACATTCAGGAACTTCAGAAATTTGAAGGTCATTCAGAAGTCTGATGTGGAGACTTAATATGAAGTGAAAAAGCACATCTCACCTTTATCATGTGTTTACCTCAAGGGTGTAGGTTGTTGGGACTATTACAGCCCTTCAAAAAAAAAAAAACCCTATTTATGGGGCTATCAGGATAGCTTAGTAGTTAAGAGCATTTGTTGCTATTGTAGAGGACCCTAGTTTTGTTCCCAATACCCACATATCTATCAGTAACTCTGGTTCCAGGGGAACTGATGCCCTCTTCTGACCTCCACAGACACCGAGTGTACATATGGTACACACACATGAAAGCAGGCAAACACACATATAAAACAAAGTAAATAAATAATTTCTTAAAAATGAAAAAAAAACCTACCTGGCTAAAATAATAACTTGATAAGACTTGAATGGGCTCTTGCAAGGGACCGGAAGGAAATGAGAAATGCCTTGCCTAGCCCATTCTTAAAACTCATTTGGTTTCTGATTGGACCCTGAAAGCAGTAAAACCTCTGGTCCCAGTGTGGTTTCTCTCTTTCTCTCTTGTTCTTGCGTCTTTCCTTCCCTCCTTTCCCTTGGTTTTTCTTTTTTTCCCCTTTGGTGCTGGGGATTGGTTATTATTTTTGAGGATCAATTCCTAAGTTCAATTTCTTGTTTGAATATGTGGCTCATTTTACTCTGTATGTATCTACTCATGAAGTGTGTACCATTTCTTAGGTTTGCAGTTCCTTTGGGCCTTCTTTTAGAATCCTTCAGTGTATAGTATTGACACTGCCTGTGCGCCATGCTTACTCCCAAAGTCTCAGAGGAGTCTCCCTTGTTCCCCTGAAGCTGTCCGCATAAATATTGTTTTCCTTGCTATCGAATGAACTCAAGGCCTTGCATAGAAGACAAGCATTGTTGCTATAATGGATCACAAATTTGGCCTGGCTCCCTTAGTTATAGTTCTGAAGTTATAGTCCTTAGTTATAGTCCTCTTACAGTTCTGAAGATGAGAAGGCTCACATCACTTTTCCTGGGTAGGAGTCAGGGCGACAGCAAGATTGTTCTAGAGGTTATTGGAAGTGACTGCTCCCTTGCTTAAGAACAAAACCTTTGGACAGGGTTTCTCTGGGTAGGTCAGTTTATACTTGCTGTGTAGCCTAGTCTGCCCTCAGACTTGCAGCTATCCACTGTCTTCTGCATCCCCAGTGCTGGCATCATGGACAGTGCTGGCATCATGGGCAGTGCTGGCATCATGGGCAGTGCTGGCATCATGGGCAGTGCTGGCATCATGGGCAGTGATGGCATCATGGGCAGTGCTGGCATGGGCAGTGCTGGCATCATGGGCAGTGCTGGCATCATGGGCAGTGCTGGCATCATGGGCAGTGATGGCATCATGGGCAGTGCTGGCATGGGCAGTGCTGGCATGATGGGCAGTGCTGGCATGGGCAGTGCTGGCATCATGGGCAGTGCTGGCATCATGGGCAGTGCTGGCATCATGGGCAGTGCTGGCATGGGCAGTGCTGGCATCATGGGCAGTGATGGCATCATGGGCTTGCTCTACCAAACCCAGAATATTTAGCGGGGCTTTGATTGTTTTTGAGACGAGACTCATGTAGCCCTGACCTCAAACTCTAGCCAAGGACGACCCTGAACTACTGAGTTTTCCCCTCTGGGCTCCCCTGCCTTTCTCAGTAGCTTGAGGCCACGCACGTTCATTGTTTTGTGACTCCTTTCTCCCTCTTCAGAGTATGTCATTCTGTTGATAGGAAACAAGAAGATTTGGGATTTCAAGGCCAGTCTCAGCTACCTAGTGTTCAAGGCCAGCCTGGACCACATAAGGCCCTGTCTCAGAAACTTAAAAAAAAAAAAAAAAAAAAAGAGTGTGTGTGTGTATGTGTGCAATGCTGGATAGATAAATGGTTCATCAGTTAAAAATGCTTGCTGTGTAATGGTGAGGGTCATATTAGGGTCCCAGCACCCACATAACAAGCTGAGTGTCCCCGTAAACACCTGTAACGCCAGCTCTGAGGGAGGCAGAGACAGCAAGCCCACGGCAGCTAGCTGAGAAACCGCAAGCCCCAGGTTCAGAAAGAGACCCTGTCTCAGAAGACTAGGCAGAGTGATGGAAGACACTCCACTGCCCTCTTCTGGTCTTCGCTTGCACACACAGTTGCAAACATCTGTACACACATGTGCATGCAGTAACATAGACATGTACATATACATAGAGAGTATGAGAGGTGACTCGGGTTAAGAGCACATGCTTCTCTTGCAGAGGACATGAGTTTGATTCCTAGCAACCGCATAGTGGCTTACAGCGCTCCATAATTCCAGTTCCAGAGGATCTGGTGCCCTCTTCTGGCCTCCTCAGGCAACAGGCATACACTTAGTGCTCATACATACATACATGGGAGGGAGGGGGGGGCGGGGGGACACGCTCATACACATGAAATAAAAAGATTCATCTTTTAAAAATTAAAAATAAGCCTCAGGCTATGAATGTTGATTGCCTTTAATCCCATTGCTTAGGAAGCAGAGGCAGGTGGATCTCTGAGTTTGAGGCCAGACTGGTCTATAGAATGAGTTCCAGCAGAGTCAGGGTTACTAAGTAAGATCCTATCTCTGAAAAAATAATTCTTAGAAAACAAAGGTAAAAGGATAAAGTAGGAGCCGGGCATAGTGGCGCACGCCTTTAATGCCAGCACTTGAGAGGCAGAGGGAGGCAGATCTCTGTGAGTTGGAGGCCAGCCTGGTCTACAGAGTGAGTTCCAGGATAGCTGGATCTACACAGAAAACCCTGTCACAAAAAAACAAAAACAAAACAAAACAAAAAACCCAAAACATTGTATAGTTTTGACAAGGAAGCCAAAACTATACAATGGAAAAAAGAAAGTATCTTCAACAAATGGTGCTGGCATAACTGGATGTCAACATGTAAAAGATTACAAATAGATCCCTATGTGTCACCATGGACAGAACTCAAGTCTAAGTGGATCAAAGACCTCAACATAAATCCAGTTACACTGAACTCGATAGAAGAGAAAGTAGGAAGTACTCTTGAACGCATTGGCACCGGAGACCACTTCCTAAATATAACACCAGTAGCACAGACACTGAGAACAACAATTAATAAATGGGACCTCTTGAAACTGACAAGCTTTTGTAGGGCAAAAGACATGGTCAAAAGACAGCCTACAGAATGGGAAAAGACTTTCACCAACCCCACATCTGACAGAGGGCTGATATCCAGAATATATAAAGAACTCAAGAAACTAGACATCAAAATACTAAACAATCCAATTAAAAAATGGGCTAAAGAGCTAAACAGAATTCACAAAAGAAGAATCTCAAATGGCTAAAAGACATTTAAGGAAATGCTCAACATCCTTAGTTATCAGAGAAATGCAAATCAAAACGACTCTGAGATACCACCATATACCTGTCAGAATGGCTATGATCAAAAACACTAATGACAGTCTATGTTGGAGAGGATGCAGAGCAAAGGGAACACTCCTCCACTGGTGGTGAGAATGCAAACTTGTACAACCACTGTGGAAATCAGTATGGCGGGTTTTCAGAAAATTGGGGATCAATCTACCTCAAGACCCAGCCATACCACTCTTGGCCATATACCCAAGGAATGCTCAATCATACCACAGAGATACATGCTCAACTATGTTCATAGCAGCATTATTTGTAATAGCCAGAACCTGGAAACAACCTAGATGCCCGTCAACTGAAGAATGGATAAAGAAAATGTGGTACATATACACGATGGAGTATTACTCAGCAGAGAAAAACAATGACAGCATGAAATTTGCAGGCAAATGGATAGAACTAGAAAATATCATCCTGAGTGAGGTAACGCAGACTCAGAAGGACAAACATGGTATGTACTCACTCATAAGTGGATTCTAGATATAAAGCAAAGAACAATCAGACTGCAACCCACAGAACCAGGGAGGCTACATAGCAGGGGGGACCCTAGGATGACTGTGGCTTATAATAAGTTTTGGTTTTACTCAATTACTGGGCAAGCCTCAATCAAACATTTCACTATTAGGATAAGAATTTGTAGAGGCCAGCCTGGGCTACCAAGTGAGTTCCAGGAAAAAGGCTCAAAGCTACACAGAGAAACCCTGTCTCGAAAAACCAAAAAAAAAAAGAATAAAAAAGAATTTGTACAGTATCAAGCTGATAAAAAAATAAAAAGAAAAAGAAAGAAGGAGAAAATAAAGAAAAAGTAGGGCTGACAAGCTGTCTCGCCAGATGAAGGCATTTGCTGCCAGTCCTGAGCACAGTTCCTACAACTCATATGATAGAAGGAGAGAAGCAACTCCCACAAGTTGTCTTGTGGCCTTCACAAGTGGGAGACAGCATGCATGTGCCCCACCCAGATGGAAAGTAAAAATACCCTGTCATCTGCTCCTGTCACCTTCCCCTCTGGTCCACTCTGGTTCACTCTCCATCTGTGACTTTAAAAGAGCCCATGTGAGCCGGGTATGACAACACACGCCCACAGTTCCGACACTGGGGGAACTGAAGTGAGGGGGCCACCCTGCCAAGCCAGCCTCAGTTACGTAGTTCTAAGCCAGCTTGGGCTACATTTTAAGACCCTGTCTCAGAGCAAAACATTTGATTTTATTTAGGACCTACTCAAATGATTTAAGATAATTCATCTTAAGAACCTTAATCAGATTCTAGGGATTAAGAAATAGATTTTTTTTTGTCTGTTTAAAGACAGGGTCTCATGTCACCCAGACTAGTCTCAAACTGAGGATGACCTTGAAGTCCCCAATTCTCTGCCTCTGCCTCCCAAACACTGGGATTACTGGCAAGCTCCACCATATCCAGCATAGGCATAGACAGTCATTATTCAACCTGTGGCATCCAGAAAAATTATTCTTGCAGTTTTTAAAATCTCTATATTTGTGACACGTGTGCATGTACATGTGGGTGCAGGCACCAAGGGGCCGTGTGCACACGTGGAGGGCAGGAGACAACCTTGGGCGTGGGTCCTTCTTTCTCTTTTGCAACGGTCTCTTGCTGTTCACTGCTGCATACACCAGGCTAGATGGCCTGTGAGCTTTGGGGAAGCCTCCTGTCTCTGCCTCCTCTCTTGCCCTAGGAGCGAGCACTGGGATTCAGATAGGAATCCGATCTGCCAAGTCTTGCTTTATGCGGATTCTAGGGATCTGATTCAGATTCTCACACATCCATGGCACATGTTTTGCTCACTGAGCTGTTTCCCCAGCCCAGTATAGCAATTCTTAATTTTTTTCATGTTCCTTACCAAAATGTTGCCAGAGTGGCTGTTAAGTAAGAAACACAGTTCTTGAGCAGCTAACTCTGTCTGCTGCCTTTGTCCTGCCTACTGCATCCTTGCTGAATGTTACAGAAGCATGTTTCTTCTGTTCTGGAGAAAAAAACCTTAACTTCTTTTTTCCCATTCTCCAAAGGCACCAAAGTGTAATAACAAAAAGAGAGAAGAAAATAGACAATGTAGAGCTGTGTTATCTCCTAGCTTGATTATTTTCAAAATAAGTTGACTGACCTCCTTTAAATTTACATATGGCATCCATGGCATGACCTCAGGGCAGATGGAATTTAAACCTCTCTCTCTCTATGTTTCTGTCTCTTTCTCATCTCATGTAGTCCAGGCTGGCCTCCAATTCCCCATGTCCTAGATGATGATCCTCTTGCCTCTGCCTCCCAAGTACTGGGGTTACAGGCTTGTACCACAAAGTCTAGTTCTTGCTGGGGTGGAGCCCAGGGCCTGGGGCATGCTAGGCAAGCATGGTACCTGCAGAGCTACATCCCAGCCCTTACAGGTAAGTCTCCCAGAGTATTTCTGACATGAGCTAGTTTTCTGTGTGTTGCTTAATTTTCATTTGTTGTTGTTGTGAGGTTAATTGTTTTCTGTTTCATATATTAGGTAGCAGATGTCCTTCAGTTTTCCATGGAAACGGGTGGTTTTCTTCCAAATTGTATCAGTACTTTGCAGGAGAGTTTAATCAGACACCTTAAAGTTGCCCCTAAATACCTCTCCTTTTTAGAAGAGAGACGGAAACGTGTTCAGGTAAGTGTTAAAAGATGTGTCATTTGAACTCCAGGCGTGCTCTGCACAGGACTGTTAGCCTCTGTGATGGGGAAGTGACAGCCGCCATGCAAGCCTAGGCTTTGTCAGAGCCTTAGCTGTGCCAGGGAGGAGCAGTTCGTGGTTTCAAGCGGATGGAAACCAGAGTCCAGATTTTTTTATTATGAATTAAAAAGTACTCTGAGTACTGGAGAGATGGCTCAGAGGTTAAGAGCATTGGCAGCTCTTCTAGAGGTCCTGAGTTCAATTCCCAACAACCACATGGTGGCTCACAACTATCTATAATGAGATCTGGTGCCCTCTGCTGGCCTGCAGGAACACATGCAGGAAGAACACTGTATATAATAAATAAATAAATTTAAAAAGAAAAGAAAGGCTGGGTGGTAGTGGCACACACATTAGTCCCAGCTCTCAGGAGGCAGAGCCAGGTGGATCTCTGTGAGTCCAAGGCTAGCCAGGTCTACAGAGCAAGATCCAGGACAAGCACCAAAACTACATAGAGAAATCCTGTCTTAAAAAAAAAAAAAAAAACAAGAAGAAGTAGAATAAAAGAAAAGAAAAAGTACTCTGAAATAAATTTTCAAGTTGGGATGGGGAAGGTTTTATAGAAATTTGAATTAAGACATTGGAACCAAAATCATCTTAGTTGCTTTTCCCAAAGCTATATAAATTTTCTTTAGCGCATGTCTTAGTTAGGGTACTATTGCTGTGAAGAGACAACATGGCCACATGACCACAGCAGCTCTTATAAAGGAAAACGTGTAATGGGGTGGCTTACATTTTCAGAGGTTTAGTCCATTATCATCATGGCGGGACATGGCGGCGTGCAAGTATACATGGTGCTGCAGAAGGAGCTGAGAGTCCAACATTTTGCAGGCAACAGAAGTGAACTGAGACCGTGGGCGTGGCTTGAGCATATATAAGACCTCAAAGTCAGCCTCCACAGTGACACACTTCCTCCAACAAGATCACATCTACTCCAACACGGCCACACCTCCTATTGGTGCCACTCCCTTTGGGGGACCATTTTCTTTCAAACCATGTTCCACTTCCTGGCCCCCAAAGCCTTGTAGCTATATCATAATGCAAAAATGCATTTAGTCCAACTTCAAAAGTCCCCATAGTCTAAAAAGTCTTAAGTTCAAAGTCTCTTCTGAGATTCATGGAGTCTCTTAACTATAATCCTCTATAAAATCAAAATAAAAAAGCAGATCACATACTTTCAACATAAAATGGCACGGGATATACACTACCATTCCAAAATGCAGAGAAGGGAGCATAGTGAGGAAATACTGGACCAGAGCAAGACCAAAAACCAGCTGAGCAAACTCCAAACTCTGCATCTCCATGTCTGATGCCAAAACCATCTTCAGATCCCCAACTCCAGCTTTGTGAACTGCATCGCGCTTCTTCCTCTGGCTTTTCCCACTCCCTGTTAGCGGTCCTTCTCTACACTCCCTGTTAGCAGTTCTTCTCTACAGGTATCCTATGGCTCTGGCATCTCCAACATCTTGGGGTCTCCAAGGCAATCCAGGCTCCACCTTCACAGCTTTGTGAAATGGCTCCTCTAGGCCTCCATTCAGGTACACCCCAATACATGCCTGGCCTCAGCAGCATTCCTTAGTTGCAGAGGGAGATTCCATAATGCCTTTCTTCCATCCTTGAAGCTAGAACCACATGGCCAAAGCTGCCAAGTTGTGCTGCTTACTGGGGCTGGAGCATGGCCCTTTTGTTCAATTACATCTTCACCAGCTTTCTGTTTTCCAATATCCTTCACTGCCTAAGAGTGGCTGTTCTGGAACTTGCTTTATAGACCACCTCAAACTCAGAGATCTGCCAGCCTCTGCCTTTCAAGTGCTGGGATTAAAGGTGTGCACCATCACACCTGGCTCCAACTTTTTCTTTAATTTCTTTTCACAAATTGGAAATTTAGCTGGGTGGAGTCTTGTCCTGAGGTCACCACTCCCTTTATTCCATTTCTTAATCCGGTTATTTCCTTGAACACAGTATTTAGTTCCATTCCACTTTCTGATGCTCCTTTTCTCCTCAAATATTTTTCCTTGCTCAGCTTGCTCCTTTTCATTATAAATCTTCATTGGCCTTAACACTAGTAACCACAAAATAGAGTCTATACTAGGCTGTTTTGAGATTACCTCTGCCAAGGGAATTAATCTAAAACTCTTCACTTTAACCTCAGGCAAACTTGTCGGACAAAGGCAAAAAGCAGCCACATTCTTTATCGAAATATCCTGAGAATAGTTTCTAGGCAATTCTTCTCCTCTAAAACCTCTTGAGCCAGTCAGGCAACAGGAAGTGAACTGAGACACTGGGCATGGCTTGAGCATATGAGACCCTCAAAGCCAGCCTCCACAGTGACACATTTCCTCAAACAAGACAATAAGGCCATAGTGGCTAGTAGTGCTGCTCACGTTGGGGGTCATTTTCTTTCAAACCACCACAGTGTATAATATCCTTACATGCAAACCTGGGTTGTGAGTGTATTACCTACAAAGTTGGTCATTGCTAAAATCTAGCATTTTTCCCTTCAGTGGTGCCAGGGATTGACTCAGGACTTTGTATATGATAGGCAAGTGCTCTGTCATTGAGCTCTACTATACTCCAAGCCCTCTCTCCAACTTTGTGGGCGTTTGTGATACTGGCAATGAAACCTAGGGTCCTAGACATAGTAGGCAAGCTGTATGGCAGGCCTGCATCCTCAAACTTTGAGCAAGAAATCCTGATGTACCAGCCTCCCTCCCAACCCTACTTTTTTCTGACTCACTTTAGGGTACCCAGGGGTCCCAGTGTTTATCCATGTCTGGCGTGGGATATCTAAGGGAAAAAAAAAATCTATGTACACTATGTTCTTATTTCTGTCAGTCTGTCTGTCTGTCTGTTTTTTTGTTTGTTTGTTTTTCAAGGCAGGGTCTCACTGTGTAGCCCTGGCTACACTGTGTACCACCTGGCTAAATTTTACTTACTATTAATTAAAACTGGTCAGTGGTGGTGCATACCTTTAATCCCAGCCAGAGCTATTACACAAAGAAACCTTGTCTTGGGGGAAAAATGGTTTTACTTTCCCTAGGAAAATCCAGAAATATGGTTGACAAGACCTCTTCCACCCCCTTTATTGAAAATCTTGGCCCTGGAAACAACCTACTTGCTTCCACTTCGCTTGGTACTCTTGGATGAGATGATGTCGGACTTAACCACACTGGTGGATGGGTACCTAAACACCTATCGAGAAGGTTCTGCAGACCGGCTTGCAGGCACAGAGGTAAGTGCAGCTTTCTGTGGGTGTTGTGTGTTCTCTGTCTCTTCCTCTGTCCACTGTTGGTTTGAGGACTCCCTTGTGTGTTCGTGTGTTTGCAGTGTTGGAGATCAAACAGAAGACCTCATACGTTCCCAGAAAACCCCCGACTAATGAACAGCCCTTTCTAAATTTTTTGTTTTAAGAAAAGGTCTGACCAAGTTATCTAAGATAGCCTTGATCTCTGTCCTGCCTCCTTCCGGAGCAGCTGGGATTACAGTCGGGATTTGTCACAAATTACAGATTTGACTGTGACACCTACTCTTCACAAATACAGCAACTTTCATGGGATAGCCTTGTGCTCAATCTTCTTTTTCTCTAACAAGGACTGACTGATGTGTCCCCGGCTTTCCTCAAACTTGCTATGTAACCGAGGATGACCTTGAGTTCCTGATCCTTCTGCCTTCATCTGGGCAGTGCTGGGCTGCAGGCCTGTGCCACCATGCCCTGTTTTTGTAATGCTACATATCACACTCAGGGCTTCACTCATGCTAGACAAGTATCCTGCCAACTGAGCTACAACCTAGATCCCCTTTTTTGCCTTAAAAAAAAATATATATATATATATATATATATATATATATATATATATATATATATATATATAGTGTGTGTGTGTGTGTGTGTGTGTGCGCGCGCGCGCGCGCGCGTGCCCACGTGCATGGGAGGGAGTATGGATGGAGGCCGGCAGGGACACCAGATCTCCAGAAACGAGTTACGGATAGTTGTGAGCCATCGTGTGGGTACTGGGAACCAAACCTGGGTCCTCCAGAAGAGCAACAGTTTCTCTTAACCAATGAGTCTTTTCTCTACCTCCCTGTTTTGTTGTTTTCAACAAAGTGTTATATATCCAGGATTGACCTTGAACTTACTATATATCTAAGGATGATCTTGAACTCCTGATTCTCCTGCCTCCACCTCTCAAGAGCTAGGATGACAAGCATGTGCCAACATGTTGAGATTGATACATTGTGTATGTGTGTGTCTGTGTCACATGCATGCATGTCTGTGTGGTGTATCCACATTTGTACCGATATGTGGAGAACTAGCCTGTGCTTGAGTTTATGGAGAACAGAGATCAACATGTATTTTCTTCTGCTGTTTTTTTACTTTTTCCACCCCTGCCCCCTTTGGTTTTTCAAGACAGGGTTTCTCTGTGTAGCCCTGGCTGTCCTGGAACTCAATCTGTAGACCAGGCTGGCCTCAGACTCACAGAGATCCATCTGCTTCTGCCTCCAGAGTGCTGGGAATAAAGGCGTGCGCCACCACTGCCAGGCTCAGACAGATTTTTTAAATTAAAAATAAGAGGATAGAAGACCTGGGTGTGCAGCTCAGTTGGTAGAGTGCTTGCCTAGCACATGAAGTCCCGAGTTTGATCTCTACAACCACATAAACTGGACATGGTGGCTCACACCTGTAATCCCAGCACACAGGAGGATCGGAATTTCAAGGTCATCTGGAACTACCTAGTGAATTCTGTGCCAGCCTGAGCTACATGAGACCCTGTCTTAAAACAAACAGCAGCAAATTCCCCCAGAATATGTGACTACTGCATAGCAGTAGTACACACTTGTAATTCTAGTCCTTAGGAGAATAAGGTCAGAGTATGGTGAGTTCCAGGCAACTGTGGGCTACATAGGAAGTGCAAGATTATTTTGAGCTACATGGGGAGACCCTGCCCCCCAAAAGGTACTGAAAAAATATGTAAAACTATGTTACCATATGGGTAGAATAATTTTAGAAAGTTATAAAAATTCATACTTGAGGGGTTTGACATGTAATCTAGGATTTGGGATGTTGGTCACTGGTAGAATACTAGTCTACCTTATTATAAAGCCTGAGTGGGATCCCAGTTACCACACACATGAGAAGTCATCCAGTGCAGACACACATTTACTAAGTCAGGCAGGCGCGCGCACACACACACACACCCCTGAGATCATATGTACACTGACTGTACCTGGGTATTAAAGCTTTTCAGAGGGTGTACCTTCTAAGCCAACTTAAGCCAGGCTGGAAACATATTTCCTGTATTTACACACACACACACACACACACACACACACACACACACACACACACACACACACTTAAATATTTAATTTTCTTAAATACTTAAATTACTCAAAACAATACAATCAAAATTTTAAAGTAGTATTATATTGGAAACACTAGAGGGCACTACAGGAACACATTTGGATAAACTCACTTGCCTGTTCTCAGGGGTGATAGGGACCATGTTTGGTCTTTGCAAACCTGTGCTTGTTTGCTTTCCCAGCCTGAGTGTATGGAGCTGCCAGAGGAGCTTCTTCAACTCCAGGACTTCCAGAAGCAGCGGCGAGAGCGAGCTGTGAAGGAGTACAGAATGAATGCGCAGGGCCTCCTCATAAGGACGGTGCTGCATCCAAAGACACCAGCCCGGCGCACGCCAGGGAAAGAGGGCCCAGTCAGAGGCTTTTTAGTTTGTAAAACGTCGGACGTAGACACAGCTCCACACTTTCTGTGTCACAGATCTTATAAGGATGAGAATTTTTTGGATAGAGAATCTAAAGAAACGACAGCAAATTCTCAAATTCTGCCTCCCATGAAGGAAGGTGAAGCCAGTGAGGATTCTGAGAACAAACCAATGTGTCGGGAGTCAAGGGGGCCAGAAGACCTGAGAACCCAGAAGGCTTGCTCACTGACTCCCACACATGCGTTTCAGTCACATTTTTCTTTGAAGGAGGAGATAGAACAGTTGCTGATGGTGGAAAATAAGGGAGCTTTGAGAAGCCCAAATCAAGACACCTCGGTGTCTCCTTCTCTTCCCCCGGAAAGCTGGGGGGCACCAAGTGACACCTTTCCTCTTCCTGAGAATGATCTGATTTCTACACTTCCACCCTGCCCCGCGCTGGAGAAGACAGATTCATGGATAAGTCCATCTCCAAATCTGTTTTAGGATTTACGGTTGGCTGCTGAGTCCATGAAGGGGACTCATCTACCCTGCCAACAGGGTCCATGTGAGTTTCTCCTGGGGTAGGTAGGGTGGTTAGGTCTGAACCACAGGCTTCTGGGAAAATGATGGCCTTCAGTTAGTGCTTCTTCCCGGTGTCTGGATTAGGATGGAAGGAATAAGTGAAATAATGGACCAAGTCAAACTTGTGATATGCAGAAATATTCCCAGTAGCCTGAGTAATCATTTCTCATAATTTAGGTTCTGAGGATTTGAAGAAGTGAAAAATGCTTGTGCTCGGTATCTGGAAGGATCCAGTTTAGGAATACTGTGGGCAGCTCCTGTGGATGGCAGAGCTGGTACAGCCTGCGCAGGCCATGGGTTCAGTCTGCAGCATCACCCAAAAACAAGTTGTATTTTTATGTTTGTTTGTGTTTGGGTTATTTTTGGCCTTCAGAGTGAAGTAAATCTAAAAAACCCTTATTTATAGGTTAAAAAATGTTTCTCATCCAACTTCACCAGTACTTTTCTCCTTAAAATATTACTTGAATTGTGAATTTTTGTCTATTGTATTCTAGCCTGAGAATATGTAATGTCACTATAGGGTTCAGTCTCATCTTCTTTATATCTCATCAACCTTCAGGTTTTGTCCACTTTCCTAAGGAAGCAGAGGTACTGGCTTCTTTGTTGTCCCCTTTGTGGAAATCTAAGTTGGAGTCCATTGTATTTGCCTAGAGCTGTTACATTTTCTCAGAGTGAAAAAAAGACAGCTTGAAAAAGGGCGCTTTGTGTTGAGTGCTCAGAAATCACTCTTACTGTTTTGTGTAAAACAACCAATAAACCTGCTTTGGCACCAGATCATCTCTCTTTTTCCCTTTTTGTGTGAGATTGTGGAAATTTTAGAGTAATATCTGAATTCCTAGGTCTGGAGTCTTGTTTAGAAATTTGTATTCTAGCTAGACACAGTGGTGCACACCTCTGATCCCAGCCCTTGGGAAGTTAGGCAGGAGGTAGCAGTTTGAGGGCAGCCTAGGTTTCATGGGAAGACCATGCTTCACTAATTTTTAAAATCTGCCTACCACCTGTTACAGGACTGTTACTGCACCTTGAAGATGCAGGGATAGTCCAGGATCAGCAACGACAACCAGTTGTTTTATGAGTGTCACTGAAGGAATTAGTGTTCCCTCTCAGATTCCAGACCCAAAGCAGGGTGTAGTGGCCCACCTCTGTAGTCCTAGCACTTAGGAGGAAGAAGCAGGGGGATCCAAAATTCATTCTCAGCTCTGTAGTGAGTTCAAAGCCTGCCTGGGCAAAGGAAACCCGTCTCAGCAACAAAACAAACTAAATGAAATGCTCTTAAATGAAAAAGAACTTTTAGGGCTGGAGAGATGGCTCAGTGGTTAAGAGCACTGGCTGCTCTTCCAGAGATCCTGAGTTAATTCCCAGCAACCACATGGTGGCTCACAACCATCTGTAATACAATCTGATGCCCTTTTCTGACGTGTAGTTATACATGCAGTGCACTCATACATAAAATATAAATGAGTAACATTTTTAAAAAGGAAAAGAACTTTTAAATGAAAGTTTTAAATTTGTATTTATTTTTCTTTTATGTGCATGAGTGTTTTGCCGGTATGTATATCTGTGCACCACGTGTGCACAGAAGCCAGAGGAGGGCGTTGGATCCCAGCCCTAAACAAGACATTTCTACCATTTCCTCTACGGCTCAGGGAACATAGCAGAACAGGAGGTGGGAAAAGACCAAGAGCCAGAGAGAGGCCAGGTGGTAGCAGCAGTGGCAGCGGTGGTGGTGGTGCACGCCTTTTATCCCAGCACTCAGGAGGCAGAGGCAGGCTGAGCTCTGTGAGTTCGAGGCCAGCCTGGTCTACAGAGTGAGTTCCAGGACAGATGTTACACAGAAAACCCGTCTCAAAAATTAAAACAAAACAACAACAAAAGAGCCAGAGACAGAAGGGCTACAGATATCATCTGGGCAAGACAGCCATCGCAACCCAAACTCCCAAGATGACTGGACCTGTCAGTCACGCTTGGCTGGAAGACTGCCTCAGGTGCCCACCCCTCACTGCTGAACTATTCCCTGCTGATAGACTGATGAAGCAGAAAATCTTGTCTTTAGTTGTATACCTACTTGTGCCCCCCACCAGGCTCTGGTGGGTAGTTCAAATTCAGTGGTCATACAGTTGGCCCTGGTTAAACTAAATGAATGGGTCTCCCCCCAAAAAAGACCAAAAGTCACCAGATGTCATATGCCTTTAATCCCAGCACTCGGGAGGCAGAGGCAGGCGGGTCTCTGTGAGTTCGAGGCCAACCTGGTCTCCAGAGTGAGATCCAGGACAGGCACCAAAACTACACAGAGAAACCCTGTCTCAAAAAAACAAAACAAACAAACAAAAACCAAAAGTCATGAATCTGTGAAAGAACTGGTAGAGAGGAGGGGGCACTTGATGAGGGGAGGGAGACCAGAGTCTCTGGGGGGAGATTAATTAGAATAAATATACATGTATGAAATTGTCAAAGAACAAAATTAATAAAGCAATGTATGGATGGCATCCCAACCAGTTGCACAAAAAGATAACCCTCTCCTTCCTTCCTCTTCCTGGAACTTGTTCTAATGACTGTTTGCCTGGTTGGTTTTTTTTTTTTTTTTTTTTTTTTTTTTTTTTATGACAGAGTTCTTATTTACAGCACTTAGCATTTAGTTGTCAGGTGGCTTTGAAGTTGTAGACAGTAATGCACTTGGGGGAATTTGAGACCTCCAGAATGCAGAAGTAGTCACTGAGGCTACTGATGCCATGTGGAGGCATCAAAGCCCTGGGCCTCACTTCCTGGCCTCTGGTTTACATTGTAGTCGATGATTCTCATCAGCTGTTTACATCTAACAGCTGTCCCGAGTTCATAAGAAAAGGAAGGGGGCGGGTAAAAATTAAAGTTGTTTGGCACCAAGAGAGAGAGAGAGGTGGGCTGCAGGTGGGACTATCGTTGCTGCTTAGCCTGCTGCCCTCTCTAAGGTGTGCATTTATTTTATGTGCAGGGGTGTTGTGCCTGCATGTATGTCTGTGCACCAATGCATGCGGTGCCCAGGGAGGCCAGAGAAGAGCACTGGATCTCCTAGGCCTGGAGTTACAGACGGTTGTGAGCCACCGGGTGGGGTCTGGGAATCAAACCCAGGTCCTCTGGAAGGGCGGCCAGCGCTCTTACCTGCTGCTCCGTCTCTCCAGCCCCCACCCACTGTTTTCTTGCTGTATGCAAAATTTAAGAAAAAAAAGGGAAGGGTATGGATGGCTCAGCAGGTAAAGGTGCTTCCCACCAAGTCTGAGGACGCGAGTTCAACCCATCAGTGACAGATGCTGCAAGTTCCTCCTCGAAAACAAACAAAAACCCTTAGGATCTTGTGGGAGACGTGAATGCACGTTTAACTAAAATAACAGTTAACGTTCAGTGCGCACCATGATGGTGAGAGAGAGAGGCCCAGGAGCTGGGGAGAGGAGAGGACGCTTGTTCTGGAGCTGAAGTGTGTGGGCATGCTTCTCGAGAGGTAGGAGGGGGTGTATCATAGCAGGAGAAGAAGATTCCACTGTGGAGAGAGGAGAAAGCATACAGGGTCTGGTCCTGAGAGGGAGGCAGGGAGGTAGATGCATCTGTGTGTGTATGTGTGCTCTGGGGGTTGGGTTTTTTTTTTCCCCTTTGGTTCCAAGCCAAAGAACTGACTCAGCTAATGTAAGCAAAAAGAGAATTTATTGGAAAGATGAGTGACTCTCAGAAATGATGGGAAATTTAGAGAATTAAATTTGGAAATAGAATCAAGGGTGCTGCAGAACTGGAGGAAGCAGCGACTACTCAGCTGCTGGAGTGAGTGCCAATGTCACTGAATAATCGGATTCGGGATTCGAAACCTTGAGGCAGGGAGCAGGGATGGGAACTGGGATCAAAAGCTGGTCATAGTTAGAAGTGTGTTATTATTACACGGGGGTGCCTGGATGACAATGTCTAGTGTCCTTTACAAAAGGCTATAGGCATATCCTAGGATCCTTAAAAAGGATGGTGTGTGTGATGCTGTGTGGAATTCCAGCACCCGGGGGATGGAGGCAGGGGGAGTGAGAATACTAGAAGTCTAGGGGCTGGAGAGACGGCTCCGGGGTTAGGAGCACTTGCTGTTCTTTCAAAGGACCCAGATTCAATTCCCAGCACCCACATGGGGCTCAGAACCATCAGTAACTCCAATTCCAGGGCATCTGGCACCCTCCTCTGGCCTGTCTGAGGCACATGTCCTACATAGACAGACGTGTGGACCAACTCCTCAGAGGAAGAGTACAAAGGTCTGGACTACATGGGGTAGACACAGTTGCCAGGAAAAACAACAACAACAACGAAAATCAAATGCCCGGAGCCGAGGACATGGCTCAGTGGAGAAGGTGCTTGTCATACAAACACAAAGACCTGAGCGTGGAATCCCAGGACCCATGTAAAGAGCTGGACACGGGAGTTCCCTGGGGCTCAGTGGACAGCCAGTCTAATCAATTGGTGAGCTCAAGTTTCATCAAAGAATCTTTGCCTTAAAATACACACATAGAGCTGGACAGTGGTGGCGCACACCTTTAATCCCAACACTCAGGAGGCAGAGACAGGCGGATCTCTGTGAGTTTGAAGCCAGCCTGGTCTACAGAGCGAGATCCAGGAGAGGCACCAAGACTACACAGAGAAACCCTGTTTGGAAAACCAAAAATCAAAACCCCACAGACGCATGCACACACACAGTAGAAAGTGTCAGTCTCCATACAAGCATAGGTACACACACAAGTGTACCTGCATGCACATACACTCAAAAAGAAAGGAAGGAAGAAGGGGGGATGAGAGGGAGGGAGGGAGGGAGGAGACCAATAAAATGAAAATTAGGAAGAAAATCAGAATAGTATCCCTGTGGTGGGTTGAGAAAAAATGGGCCCCAAAGGGAGAGCCCACACACTATTAGGAGGTGTGGCCTTGTTGGAGGAAGTGTGTCACTGTGGAGGCAGGCTTTGAGGCCTCATATATGCTCAAGCCACACCCAGTGAGACAGCTTACTTCCAGTTGACTGTGGGTCAAGATGTAGGACTCTCAGCTCCCTCTCTAGCACCATGTCTGCCTGCAGCCACCATATTGTACCATGATGATAGACTAAACCTCTGGAACTGTAAGCCCCGCCCCCACCGCTCCCCCTACCTCATGGTCCAGACAGATCTCTCTCAGCTGCTCAGAGCCAAGTAAACACACAGAGGTTTATATTATTTACAAACTGTATATGGCCTATGGCTTTAGGAGCTTGCCAGCTAGCTCTTTCATCTTAAGTCAACCCATTTCTATAAATTTATGTTTTGGCATGTGGCCATGGTGTTACCTGTCTGTTGGCATCTTGCTTCTCCTTCAGTGGTGACTGGAGTCTCTCTTGACTCTGCCTTTCTTCTTCCTATCTGTCTCTTGGATTTCCTGCCTGGCTATCACCTGACTCGCCATAGGCCAGAGCAGCTTGTTTATTAACCAATGGGAACAGCATACATTCACAGCGTACAGAAAGACATCCCCCTGCACCATGGTCATGGTGTCTGATAGCAAGTTCAAGGTCAGACTTGGCTGCGTGAGATCCTAGCTCAAAAACAAGAGAAAAGCCATATATAATCACAAACACCTTTAATTGGGAGGTAGAGGCAGGAAGGTGGCCCATGAGTTTCAGACCATCTTGGTCTACATAGTGGATTCCAGGCCAGCCAAGGATACATAGCAAAACCTCGTCTCATAAAAACCAAAACCAAGGCTGGAAAAGTGTCTCATCAGTTAAGAGTATATACTGCTCTTGTGAAGGACCTGAGTTCCTTTCCCCACCCACTCCCAGTGGTTCACAAGTGCCGTAACTCTACCTCAATGCCTCTGGCCTTCCTGTTCATGGTCTCACACAATTAAAAATGAAAATAAATCTTGAAAAAAAGAAAATTTTGTATATCATGTCCTCATCCCCCCTATGGTGGTTTGAATATAATTGATCCCCATAAACCCACAGGGAGTGGCACTTTTAGGAGGTGTGACCTATTGTAGGAAGTGTGTCACCATGGGGGCGGGCTTTGAGTTCTCCTATGCTCAAGCTACTTCCAGCATCCCAGTCCACTTCCTGTTGCCTTCTGATCAAAATGTAGCCAGCACATGTCTACCTGCACACTGCCATGCTCCCCACCATGGTGGTAATGGACTGAACCTCTGAACTGTAAGCAAGCCACCCCAATTAAATGTTTCCCTTTGTAAGAGTTGCCATGGTCATAGTGTCTCTTCACAGCAATAGAAACCCTAACTAAAACATCTCCTCTTTTTTGTTTGTTTTTTGAGACAGGGTTTCTCTGTAACCACTGGAACCCTGGCTGTCCTGGAACTCACTTTGCAGACCAGGCTGGCCTCGAACTCACAGAGATCCACCTGCCTCTGCCTCCTGAGTGCTGGATTAAAGGCATGAGTGACCATACCCAGCCCCTCCCCTTTTGTTTTTCTTTTGAGACTGGTCTTACTGTGTATCCTGTCTAGTCTGGAACTCACTGTGTAGACCAGATCGTCCTGGAACAGTGATGGGATTAAAGAAAGATATATACCACCATGCCCAGAAATGTTCCCAACACTTTCAGTCATGGGAAAGGGTCTCATGAAGCTCAGGTTAGCCTTGAGCTCACTGTATAGCCAAGGCTGGCCATGAACTGTCAATTTCCCAAGTGCTCCAATTACAGACCTGTGCCACTGTACCTGTTTTCACATTTCTTAATAATTATCATATTTAAATTGTTGATTATATAGCTGTCTCATACTATGATCTCTCCTTTACCAATAATGCACAGATAACACATAACAAATACTCCTAAGAACAGAAAATCCTGACTGCTTTGTGGATAAGGTAGTGTTGTTGCCCTCAGTGATATTTTTCTAGTATTTTCTTTATCAAACGATTTTACAGTGAATATCCACATAGTCACTACCCTGATTTTGCCTTTAGTTACTTCCTATGGCTTTTAGGGATGTAATAATTTATTTAAAAAAAAATCAGTGCAATTGCAATATTTCAACACTACTTAACCCAACTATAAACTGTAAAAACACCTCCTATTCATGTGTGTATGTGTATCTGTGTGTGTGTGTGTGTGTGTGTGTGTCTGTGTGTGAGGGATTGATTTACAGTTTATGTTTATTTACAGAACCCTGGATCTCCTACCAGTGGCTGCACGGGGGATACCTTCAGTTGGTGTGACGGTCTCACTACGGAGCTCTGACTGGCCTCGAAGTCCACTCTTCCTGCTTCAGATTCCCAAGCCCTGGGAGGAGCGGTGCCATCAGCCTTTGGCTTTGTTGTTACATTCCTTTTTTAATGTGTTTTTACCTGTGTATCATATGTGCTCACAGGAGGCCAGGAGAGGGCATTGGATCCCTGGGATTGGAGTCACAGACATTTGTGAGCTACCATGTAGGTGATGGGAATCAAATCCAGGTCCTCTGGAAAAGATGCTCTTAATCACTGAGCCACCTCTTCCACCCCAGTTACTTTTTTTTTTTAAAAAAAAAGTATGTCCTGCCGGCTACTCTGGAATTTATTTTCTAGTCCAGGTTGTCCTCATACTTTGCCTCAGCCTCCAGAAAGCTGGGGTTAGAAGTATGAGCCAGCAGGTCCAACTAAGTCCCCTTTTAGACAGGTCTTAAATGTTCTTCCAAATTTGAGTTGGATTTTGTTTATCTGAATGTTCCATCGACTGGTACTCCCGAGGGCTATGAAACATAAATATACTTCTTCTCCCTCAAGCAGTTCCTTGACTGTTTGGAGATGAGGGCCATGACCTCTCAGACTTTTTCCCTCCTTACTCCCCATTTCTCTCTCTCTCTCTCTCTCTCTCATCTCTCTTTTGAGACAGGATCTCTACACACAACCCTAGAGCTCACTATGTAGCCCAAGCTGACCTCGAACTCACAAGATCTATCTGCCTGCCTGTCTCTGCCTCCCAAGTGCCGTGATTAAAGGTGATTAAAAGTGATTAAAGCCACTGCATCTGGCTATCCCCATGTAATTTTGAAGGGCACATATAAGAAGGCACCTGAAGTGCTCATCACATCCATCTATTATTTTTCTGTTTGATTCCCATAAAACACTTGGGGGAATAAGAGAAACTGTTTTCAGAAGCACATAGCAATGTGATGAGGAGAACTTACAATAATGATGGGCTGGAGGATGTGTTAATGAGTTGTGTGGGGAAGAAAGGAAGCGGTCTTTGGAGTGACATCCTAGAAATGTAATTAGAAGAAAAATGACACCAAAGGGAGATTGGGAAACCAAAGGCAGACAGCTGAAAAGCTGTGTATTAAAAGGTCCAGCCGTGATGAAATTCAAACAACAGGAAAGTTATATGACTAATTGTTAATGTTGAAAAAACAACAGGAAAATTACAATATCATGTATTGTTTCTCTTATGCTTTTAGGTAAAAAATTCTTTTTATTACTTTCCTGAAATGTAAAAAATGCAGGGGACTGTGCACGTGCCTCGGATGGACAGTCCTTGCTAGCACAT
This sequence comes from Peromyscus leucopus, assembly GCF_004664715.2. Classification (NCBI taxonomy): domain Eukaryota; kingdom Metazoa; phylum Chordata; class Mammalia; order Rodentia; family Cricetidae; genus Peromyscus; species Peromyscus leucopus. Next base: position 95,077,881 of record NC_051066.1, on the reverse strand, counting down.
GTGAAGCCCTGGTTCTGTCCCCAGCACAATGTCAAGCTGAGTATGGAGGTGACTCCTGTAATCACCCAAGAGGGAGAAGTAGGGAGGACAGCAGTTGAGGGTCATCCTCTGCTAGCTGGAGGCCAGCCTGGGCCAGGTGAGAACCTGACTGAAGAAGAGAAAAGTCATTGTGATTTCCATGTGTTTCTATGTGTACTTCTGGTACTGAACAAATAACAGAAATCAGGGAAGAATGAGAAAAAAATGCTAGCATTTCAAAAACATGTTTCCGAAGCTAGGCAAGGTGATGCAGTCTTGTGACTTCAGTGCTTGGGCAGGAGGATCTTGAGTTTACAGCAGGCCTGAACTACACTCTGAGAATCTCTCTTTAAAAAAAAAAAAAAGCATCAGGCAGGGCATGGTGGCACATGACTTTGATCCCAGCACTCAGGTGGCAAAGGTGGGCAGCTATCTGTGAGTTCCAGGAACACCTAGGACTACAGTTAGACTCTGTCTCAAAAAAGAAAAGGAGGAAGGAAGAAGATAGGAAGGGAGGGCAGCTTTTGGAAACCACCACAGCACAACTATGATCTTAACTTTAAATAAAATAACGAAATAGATACTTAAAAGTCAAAAATTCGTAAGCTTCCAAAGAATGAAGGAATTGTGACTTACCAACATTAGGCTGAAATGTAAATAGTAGACTTTGCCAGATTGGTGTGAGTGGTTTTCTGGGGGGTTTTTGGATTAAGGATTCCAGGAACAAGAGAAGAAGCAAAGTGTTATATACTCTGTTGAGTTATGAGCAACGCAGGGTAACCTATCATCCTGTGAAATCTCCATTGGGAACTCAAATGTAGTGGTTTCCAGGTGAGGGTAATGACTGGAAACACTTGAGAAAGATGCATCAGTACAAGTGAGCAATGCTGGAGGAAGGAACCGGAAACCTTTCATTGTGAAGTAACAGAGAAGTTGATACAATGAAAACATGCTGTTTGGAAAAAAAACAGAAATGAATATTCAGTTCAAGAAATAGAATATTACCAGTGCCACAGATCTCACCTTGCCCCCTTACAACATTTTTTGGGGGGTGGTGGTAAATTTTAAAATATGTGTGTGCTTGTGTGTCTGTAGGAATATGTGCTAGTGGGTGCAGTTACAGGAAGATGCCAGAAGGGGGCATCAGACAACCTAGAGAAGAAGTTACAGGCGGTTGTAGGCTGCCTAATGTGGATGCTAGAAATTGTACTCAGGTACACACTATTAACCACTGAGCAGTCTCCAGCCCCTCACCTTGCTCCCTTCCACATCTCCATCCCAGCAATGGCCGCTATCTTCAGTTTTACTTGTAGACCTTTGCTTTCCTTACTACAAATGCCCCCCAACCCATAGCAAAGTAGTTTTGCCTATTTTTGAAATTCACATGTATGACATGACATTGAATGTATACTTTTGTGCCTGGCTCCTTTATCCAGCATTATTTTGCAGTATGTTGTGTGTGTATGCCTAGTTGATTTTCTTTGCTGTATGGTATTGTGTGAAATCTACTTGTGGGAGCTATGTTCTGACAAATACGTCATGAGGTGGTTTCACCATTGTGTGAAGACGGTGCAGGAGGATTACAAGACCACTGTCTCCAGACCAAAGATGTAGAGAGCAATGACTGCTCCATGCATTCCCTGACATACTGTTACAGCAAAAACAGATTTTGTTCTGGTTTAGCTTGCTTTGGTTTTTGAATTGTTTATTTTGTTTGTTTGTTTTCTAGACAGGATCTATATTCATAGCCCCACCTCTCTTAGAATTCACTCTGTAGGCCAAGCTGGCCTCAAATTCAGAGATTTGCCTTCCTCTACCTCCTGAGTGCTAGGATTAAAGGTGTGTTCCATCAAGTCTGGTTTTTGGTTTTGTTTTTTGTTTTTGTTTTTGTTTTGTTTTGAAACAGGGTCTCTTCAGTGATTTGAATGAGAAATGTCTTGGGTAGGCTAGTGTATTTCAACACTTGTTCTCTAGTTGGTGGTGCTGTTTGGGGAGGTTTAAGAGATGCAGCCTTGCCAGGCAGTGGTGGCGCACGCCTTTAATCCTAGCACTTGGGAGGCAGAGGCAGGCAGATCTCTGAGTTCAAGGCCAGCCTGGTCTACAGAGTGAGTTCCAGGACAGCCAGGGTTAGACAGAGAAACCCTGTCTCAAAAAACTGAGTTGGGGGGGCAGCCTTGCTGGAGGAAGTATGTTGCTGGGGCCAACTTGAGATTTCATAGCCTCATTCAATCTCCAGTTTGCTTTTTCTGTTCCCTGATTGGTCACCCATCTTCCCGGGTCTGCTGTCATGCTTCACCGCCGTGATGATTCTTGACTTTCTGGAATGGCGAGCCAAAACAAACTCTTTCTTCCACACTTGCTTTTGGTCACAGTGCTTTACCACAGCAATGGAAAAGTCACTAATACAGTGTCGCCTAGCTGACCTGGGGCTGGACTCGAACTCAGAGGCCCTTCTCCTGCCTGGGTTCTCCAAAGTCTGAAGATTACAGCCATGCACCACAATGCCCAGATTGTTTTCCTGTTTTTGAGATAGGGTCCCCTGTAGTCCATGCTGGCCTTGAACTCCTGATTATCCAATCTTTACCTCTCAAGTGTTAGAATTACAGGCACATACCACCAGGTCCCATGAAATTTTCTTTAGAGACATAGAATGAGTACTCTTTAAAATAATAGCAAAAGTTTTGTATAGTACACGCATGAATCAGTAACATGGTTATTTTTATTATTAGTAGTATGCACTATGCATAATTTATAAGGCTGCCCACATAGTAGGTTTGCTTACACCATCAGCACCATACGCACATGAGCATTGCACTGGGTTGTGATGTTATAACAGCATAGGATTTTTTCAGTTACTTCACCTTACAGGCCCACCCTTGTATGTGTAATCTGTTGTTGATTAAATCACTGTTATTAAGCTGGCTATGGTGGTGTGTGCCTATATTCCTGTCACCTAGGAGGCTGAGGCCAGAGGACAACAAGACTAAATCAAGTCTGTCCTCAAAAGAAAACCCTGTCTCAAAAACCAAACCAAAACACTGTTTCACGATCTGGTACTTGCTATTCAAGCATGGAGACTGGATTATGGACTCCCCAGAACCCCATAAAAGTCTGATGGACTAGGGCTGGAGAGATGGCTCAGCAGTTAAGAGCACTGACTGCTCTTCCAGAGGACTCAGGTTCAATTCTCAGCACCCATATGGCAGCTCACAACTGTCTGTAACTCCAGTTCCAGGGAATCTGATGCAAGCAAAACACCAATGCACATAAAATAAAAATAAATATTACATTAAAAAAGTCTGATGGACCTGGTGGCCTGTCTTTAATTCTACCACTCTATCAGACCTGGGAAATAGGAAACCCCTGAAGCAAGCTGCCTAGCCAGGCTAGTCACATCGGTAAGCTCTGTACTCAACTGAGAGACCATGCCTTGAAGAATAAGGTAGAGAGCAATCAAAAAGAGTCCCAACATCAACCTGGGCCTCCATAGGAATGTGCATACACGTGCATGCACACACCACACACACATAATAAAGTATTATTATGCCACACATGACTACCACAGTCTATTCTGTCACATTATTAGTTTTGAGGCAGCAAACAACTTTCAGTTTCTGGCTTACAATAAGAAACACTTGTTTCTTGGGGTTGGGAATGTGGTTTAGTTAGTGGAGTGCTTGCCTAGCATGAACAAAGCCCTCAGTTCAATCACCAGCACGACATAAAAGTGGATATAGTGTCCGTGGCTATCTTCCCAGGACTCGTGAGGTGGAGGCAGCGGAGTGAGAAGTTTAAGGTTAATCCGCTACGTGTGCCCCTGTCTTAAGAAACAGGAGTCAGAGATAGGGCTCAGTAGATAAAGGGGCTGCCACCAAGCCTGACGACCTGTGTTCAACCCTGGAGCCACACGATAGAAGAGAACAGCACCTCCTACATGAACCACACACACAGATGCAAGCACAAAACAAAGAAAAAAGACTGGAGGGATGGTTCAGTGGTAAAAGCGCTCGTCACTCAAGCATGAGGACCTCAGTTCGAATCCCAAGCACCCACATCAAAAGCTAGGTGTGGCTGCACTGGCCTGTAACCTCAATGCAGTGGGGAGACAGGAGCATCTCTGGGCTTTGTAGGCTGCCAGCCCGGCTCCAGGTTCAACCACAGACCGTATCTCAAAGAATTAAGGTGGAGAGTGTTAGAGCAGGCCACCTGACGTCCTCCTCTGGACACACACACACACACACACACACACACACACACACACACACACACGTGCATGGGCATATATGCCAAACCAAATAAACAGAAACTCAACTATCTTTGGTTTGGTTTGGTTTGGTTTGGTTTGGTTTGGTTTGGTTTGGTTTGGTTTGGTTTTACGGGACTGCCTCTGCCCCCCGAGGGCTGGGATTAAAGATGTGTGCTAGCATGTGTGTGTTTGTGTGTGTGTGTGTGTGTGTGCTATCACAGACAGCCGGCAAGTATCTGTTTCCGGCTCTTGAAATCTGTAGACCCTGTCGACCTGACTTTTTTCTGTGTTTTCTCATTTTTAGGACACAGGCTGAGGGAGCAAAATCTTTTTAAAAAAATTTCAATTTCCTCAGCACTCAGGAGACAGAAGCAGGCAGATCTCTGAGTTTCAGGCCAGCCTGGTCTACAGGTTGAGTTCCAGGATAGTCAGGGATACACAGAAAAATCCCATCTCAACAAATAAAAAAAAAAAAAAAAAAAAGAGTTTTTGAAATTTTAGGTTGGAGAGATGGCTCCACAGTTTAGAGCACTGGCTGCTCTTCCAGAGGAACTGGGTTCAATTCCCAGCACCCACATGCAGCTCACAACTGTTGTAACTCCAGTTCCAGGGGGTCTAATGCCCTGTTCTGACCTCCTCCAGCACCAGGTACAATGTGATGAGGACACACATGCCAGTAAAACACTCAGACACATACAATAAAAATATAATTTTTTAAAATTTATATTATAATTATTAATTTGCAGCGGGGGCTGGGCACGCCGCCATAGCACTCATGTGGAGGAGAGTGAACAGTTTTCAGGTGTTTGTTCTTTCCTTCTACTGTGGGTTACAGGGCTTGAACTCAGGTTGTTTGACTTGCATGGCAAATGTTTTACTCACTGAGTAATCTCACTGAAGAAGCAAATTTTATAAGGGAATATGCTGTTTTGTTTTGAGACAGGATTTCTCTGTGTGGCCCTGACTGTCCTGGATCTCACTCTGTAGACCAGGCTGGCCTTGAACTCACAGAGATCCACCTGCCTTTGCCTCCCAAGTGCTGGGATTAAAGGCATGCGCCACCAATGCCCACCAGAAAAGAAATCTTTTTGAAACAGCAGGGGAAGCAATTATTTCTGGCAGGAATACACTGAAATTCTTAAAGCTTCTGCTTGGACAGAACTAGCAGCTGTTGTCTGTTCTACTCACAGTGTGTTGGCCGAGCACAGCCAAGCCAAGCCATGCATGTGGAATGAATGCTCCAGGAGCCACTCGGGTCACACTGGTGGTACACATGAGTACCAGGAGCTCTGAAGAACAAGCCAGGAGGCCACTCTGGAGACTGAGGCAGGAAGATCATGAGATTAAGGTTCGCTAAAACCCTATTTATTTCTATTTTAAATTAAAATCTTTTATTTCCTGTGTTATGAGTGTTTAATCTGCATGCATGTCTGTGCACCATGTGTATGCCTGGTACCCAAATAGGCTAGAAGAGGGCACCAGATGCCCTGGAAACAAAGCCACAATGGCCCTGAGCTGCCACATAGATGCTGGGATCCTTCAGGAGAGCAACCAGTGCTCTCAACCATGGGGCTAACTCTCCAGTCCTCTAAAACCCGATTTCCAAAACAAGAAGCCTAGCAAAACCAAGCACAGAAAAGAAGCCCGGGGCTGGGGATATAGCTCTATCAGGAACAAAACCCTGGCTTTGATCTTCAGTACTGCTTGTAAACTTGGACCCTGTATAGTCCAAGTTGACCTCAAACTCGATATAGAGTGGATGATGACCTCAAACCCTTGATTCTCCTGCCCCAACCTAGGAAGTACTAGACATACAAGAATTCATGTGTGCCTCTGTGCCTAGTGGGGCTTAGGTATTTTTGCAAAAAAAAAAATGTTAAGCTCATAAATCTCACAAATTTTCGGAGTGTTGATTGGGCTTGTTCTGAATCCACAAGTGACTCTAGCGATAATCAACACTGAGGAAATCAGGAATTCCAAGCATGAGTTGGGTTTGAATCTCCACTCAGAATTTTCTTTAATACCTCTTGACAAAGTTCTTCCCATAAATGTCTGACACAGTGTCTGTCAGGATAACTTCTAGGTACTTTTTATTTTGAAATAATTTTAGATTTACAGAAGAGATACAAAGAACAGAAATTCCTGGAACTCTTGTTAACTCAGGTTCTCCTAGTATCTTACAACACCATGGTCATCTGTAACCATTGTGAAATTAGTATTTATAAACTATGATGAACTGAACTATGCAGTTTTTTTAAGAGTCCACCTGTTTTTCCAATAGTGTATTTTTTCAGCCTCATTATCCAACCCAGGATATTATATTGTATTTTGTTTGGTGTTACTTTAAAAAACATTTGTTAAAATTTTTATTTCCTACCTGCTTGTTACTAGTACATAAAAATACAATTGTCTAACACATTAATTTTGGTTTTTGTGTTTTTAAAGAGTCTATGAATTTTAATAATTACTCCATATTTTCTACACATGCATATCACTTATGAATAAGTGATTTTATTCCTTTCTAACTATGGAATTTTACTCTGATGTAGTGGCACAAGCCTCTAATCATAGCACTTAGACGACTAAGGCACAAGAATTATAAGTTTGAAGCCAACCTGGGCTACATGGTGTTTCTAAAATCAAACATAAAACTGCAGAACTTTTATTCCTTTTTCATGGATTCTTGCTGACTGAGGCTTCTAATATTCTATAGAAGAAAATTGGGTCTAGAAAGCATCCTTGTCTTGTTCTTTATTTCAGTAATAAGAGAACATTCTGGGGCGGTGTGGAAGAGGCTCTCGGGTTAAGAGTACTTGTTGCTCTTGCCAAGGCCCAGGTTCAGTTCCTCACACTCACACGTGCCTCACAGCCACCCACAACTCTAATCCCAGGGCATCCAGTGTCTTCTTCTGATTCTGATGGCACCAGACATGCGCATGGTGCTATGCATATCATACATTCTGGCAAAACACTCAAACACATGAGTAAAGTAAATAGATCTAATTTATGTTTGAGGTAAAGAATGAGCTGGAAGGGTTGGTGTGAGTTGGAGGCTGTTCTGAGATTGCACAGTGAGGTCCACTTCAGCCTGAGCCACAGAGTGAGAGCCAGTCTTCAAAGCCATGGGATGGGAGGACTTTCACCATTCACTGTGTGTGTATGTGTGTGTGTGTGTGTGTGTGTGTGTGTGTGTGTGTGTGTTTTGTTTCATTTTATTTAACAATTATCCTTATCATATGAAGTCTTTCTTTCCAATTTGCCAAGAGATTTCAGAAAGATTGTAAGTGGATACCTAATTTTTTTTTTTGTTTAGTTGTTTTATGAGACAGGGTTTCTCTGTGTAACAGCCCTGCTGTCCTAGAACTTGCTCTGTAGACAAGGCTGGCCTCGAACTCACAGAGATCCGCCTGCCTCTGCCTCCTGAGTGCTGGGATCAAAGGTGTGTGATGTCACTACCCAGTTGTGGATACCTAATTTTATCAACTCACTCTCTATATCTACTGGCATGATCATTTTATAATTTCCTTTTTGTATTATGGTATAGAACTAATTTTTACAAATATTTAAAGATTGGATTCCTGAAGGAAACATAATTGGTTCACTTTATATATTACTGGATTGTGTGCTAATTATGCTTATGAGTGACATTGATACAAAATTTTTCTTTTCCATATTTTTGTCTTTTGTTAATAAGATTATATTAACTTGGGGCTGGGTGGTGGTGGCACATGCCTTTAATCCCAGCACTAGGGAGGCAGAGGCAGGCAGACCTCTTGAGTTTGAGGCCAACGAGGGCTACAGAGTGAGTTCCAGGACAACCAGGGTTACAAAACCCTGTCTTGAAAGACAAAAATCAATCAATAAATAAGAAGGACTGTAGTGGGTAGCCATTCCAGCTTGGATCTGGAAGTTCCAACCCCCATTGAGACTCTGGCAACTGTCACGCCTACTGAGGTGGGCCAAGGGAGGCGTCTGGAGACCTGAGACCTGGATGGGCGAGCGCTCTCTCTGTTCCTGGACCCTAGACGGTGGTGGTTGACTAAGCAGAGCTCCAGAGAACACCGCTGGACTGCGATACACCTTCCCCAGACCCCTGCAATCTATCTATTCCTTCATTTGTAAGTCACCCACTAAATAAATCTTCCTTTTAATTACGTGGAGTGGCCTTAATAATTTCACCAATAAAGGACTATGTTAACTTTAGCCAGGCATATTGCTGCTCCCGCAATCCCAGCACTTTGGAGAAGAAGACAGAAGTAGCAGGAGTTTGAGGCCAGCATCAGGTACACAGCAGTGTTTGACTCCAGTGTGGTCTACACAAGACCTTGTCTCCATAAAACACAAACCCATGGGGAGAAAAGACAAAAGAAACAAGATTATGTTAGCTTTATAAGTTATACTGTAGACAGAAACTTGTAATTCCAGGGTTCAGAAGGCTGGAAGGTCAAGATTCCAAGCCCAACCTGGGTTAGATAGTGGAACCTTGTCTCAAAAAACGTTCTGGGGCAGGACTGGGGGATGGTGCCCTGAGGACCTGAGCTTGAATTCCAGCACTCACATAAAAGCCAGCTGTCCTGACACATGTCTGAAACCTCATCTTTGGAGGACAGAAGAGGTGGATCCTGGGGCTCATTAGTCAGCTAGGTTAGCCAAACAGGTGAGCTTCAGTTCTGTGAGAGCCTATCAAAAACTAGTGAGAATGAGCAAGGAAGATATCCAAAGCCAACCCCCAGTCTCCAATTTTGCAAGGGCAGGTGAGCACACTTGACACACACATCACACACAACTCACACACATAAAGTGTAAAGTGATCAAGGAAGTCACCTGGTGTCAACCTTGGGCCTCCACATACATGTGCACACATGTACACACACACACACCACACAGACACACATGCACACATCCCAACATCAACAATAGCCACCAAATTTTCACAAAGAAAACTCATACCCAACTGATTTTGCCAGTATGTTCTAGAAAACATTCAAAGAAGAATTGATTTCAGATGGGCATGGTGGTCCTTTCCTTTAATCTCAGCATTCCAGCAGCACACAGGAGGATCTCTGTGATTTAAAAGGCCAGCCTGTTCTACATAGGGAGTTCTAGACCAGCTAGGGCTGCATAGTGAGATGCTGACAGAATAATAATAGTAATATAAGAAGAAGAGAAGGAGAAGAAGGAGGGGGAAGAGGAGGAGGAGGAGAAGGAATTATTAATATAAACAATCACAGTTCTTTCTAGAACACAGTTTATCACGTGTGTGTGTGTGTGTGTGTGTGTGTGTGTGTGTGTGCGCGCCCATGTATGTGGAGGCCCAAGGTTGGCATCAGGCGTCTTCCTTGATCACTCTACACTTATTTGTTGAGGTGACTAAACCTGGAGTGTAGCAGGAATCTTTAAAGTTCTTATTAATAAAAACAAACCTGGAGCCAGGTATTGGGGTGAAGCTGGAAGATCAGAGAAGCAGAACAAGCCACAGCCACCTCATCTTGCCTATTCCTCAGCTGATCCTGTTTCCTCAGATTGGAAGCTTCTCAGTCCTCATCCAGAATGAATCTCAGCTGAATTGTGCTGCTCAAAGCCTAAAAGCTTAACCAGCCAAATGCTTCTAGTTTCTGGTCTTCACGCCTTATGTATCTTTCTGCTTTCTGCCATCACTCCCTGGGACTAAAGACTCACTTTCTGGGATTAAAGGTGTGTGTCACCATGCCTGGCTGTTTCCAGTGTGGCCTTGAACTCAGAGATTCAGGTGGATCTCTGGCTCTGGAATGCTAGGATTAAAGGCGTGAGTGCCACCATTTTCTAGCCTCTGTATCTAGTGGCTGTTCTGTTCTCTGACCCCAGATAAGTTTATTAGGGCTGCTGGTCCTGGGTTCTATAAGAAGGTAGGTTGAGCAAGTCAGGGAAAGCAAGCAAATTTGCAGCATTCCTCCATGGCCTCTGCATCAGCTCCTGCCTCCAAGATCCTGCCCTGTTCGAGTTCCTGTCCTGACTTCCTTCAGTGATGAACAGTAATGTGAAAATGTAAGTCAAACCCTTTCCTCCCTAACATGACTTTTGGTCATGGTGTTTTATTACAACAATAGAAACCCTAACTAAGATATTTACTGCTCTTTTAGAGGACCCAGGTTCAGTGTCCAGCACACATATGACACCTCATGACTGTCTATAGTAGAGAATTTGATGTCTTTTAGCCTCTTTGGGTACCAGGCATGTACACAGTGCACATACATATTCAAGCATAACATTCATAGACATAAAAAAAAACCTTAAAAGATTATGCATATGCTTTCCAAAAGCTACATTACTCAATACCTAATGCATACTTAAAATTAGCAACTATGATGGCACAGGATTACAGTACTGGGTCACTGAACCAAGGAGCCCACACAACATAATTTTGTTCCAACAGAACTATGGGTAATTTATTTCCCATGTGTATCCAATAAATAGGCACTTTTGGAAAAGTATATTTGGATAACTTATGAGGCCTCTGGTAGCACAGGAAAGGTCAACAATTGATAAAAGGGATCTCTCTCTCTCTCTCTCTCTCTCTCTCTCTCTCTCTCTCTCTCCTCCTCTCCCTTTTATTGCTTTTTTTTTGAGACAGAATTTCTCTGTGTAGTCCTGGCTGTAGTACTCACTCTGTAGACCAGGGTTGGCCTTAAACTTGGAGATCTGACTGCCTCTGCTTCCTGAGTGCTAGGATCAAAGGCATGCACCACCATTGCCCAACAAATGGGATCTCTGATACTAAAAATTTCTGAACAGCAAAGTAAACATTCCTACAAGTGAAGAAGGATCTCTCTCTCTCTCTCTCTCTCTCTCTCTCTCTCTCTCTCTCTCTCTCTCTCTCACACACACACACACACACACACACACTATCAAGAAAATTATTTAGAGATTTAGAAACAACTAAATATAACAATATGAGATGCACTGATAAAAATTATAAAAGTAGAGGTCAAAAAGCCCAAATTAGTCGACTTGCTACCTATACTAGCAGTCTCAGTGATAAAGTTTGCACAAAAAGCTGATGGGTGGTTGGGTATAATGCTGCACACACACCACATGTGCATAATCTCAACACTTGGGAGGCAGATCTTTGTGAGATCCAGGCCAGCCAGGACTCCTTGTGAGACCCTGTCTCCAAAACCAAACCAATTGCTCTTAGGAATCAAGAGGTGACCAGGCTGTGTCCTGTTCTACAATACTCCCATGTTGTGTAAAATAGTGGGTTTTCAGACTGTGCCTTGCCCTGAGAGACCCGTTTTACAAGAAGCTTTAGACTCTCTTTTGAGTGCAACCATAAAGATGGGGTAACTATGTACTTTGTTGGGCATGTAAACACTAGCATTTGTTTGCTATCATTCACAAAACAGATAAGTAACCTGTCCCTAAAGGTAGGACAAGTGCAACCTACAATTTATCAAAATGAATTGAGAGTGTATCAGTAGACAGGTGTATTAACGTCACATAAGAACAGCCAGAACAAGGGCTGGAGTGACAGCTCAGTCAGTAAAGTACTTGCAAAGCAAGCAGCAGGACCTGACTTTGATCCCCAGAATCCAAGTGAAAGAAGCCAAGCTTGGTGCAGGCACTTGTAATCCCATTGCTGGAGAAGTGGAGGCAGGCAGCTCCCTGGTGCTTACTGGCCAGCAAGTTTAGACTGCTTGTTGAGTTCAGGCCAATGAGAAACTCTGCTTTTTAAAAAAATAGCAGATATCTGAGGTTGCCCTGTGGCCTCCACACAAGGAAGCACATGTACCTGTCTGTACACATGGGTCAGTTATACCCACAAACATGCAAAAACAGGCCTGTGGGTTTACTGAAGACACTAGGCTAAGGAAAGGGTGGTGCACCCTCACCTGGAACCTATAAAAGGAAGACATCTAACATTGTAGTCTGTCATCTGATCACCAAGTGTGTGACAAGGAACCCACAGGCAGAGAACTCCTGACTTTCTCAGTTGGGTTGTCTCCCCACTGCTCAGCCAGCCCACTCAATCACCAAACAGCTATGCACCCAATGGTCCATCTGGATTGCTGTCTGTTCATCCTCTGGCCCAGTCTATTGCCAGAGGATGAACTATCTAGTCTTCAACTCCATCAAAGACCCAAAGATGTAATATTATTTAACAACAGAGACATCTGGCTACCTGGAGAGTCACTCAAAGTTACTCTACAATGTTGGGGCATATATCTTCAACCTACAGGCCTAGAGCATCTGGCAGACTTTTCTATGAAGAAGGAATTTTGGACTGTCCTGCCTTTTTTTTTGCAAAGTTTTGTCAGCCACTTTCCTCTGTGTCCTGCAGAACATCTGGCAGACTCTTCTGTGAAGCAGGAATTTTGAAGGACTGTCCTGCCTTTTTTTGGCAAGTTCAACAGTCTTTTCCTGTGTGTCTTGCATGTCCAGTCTGCACAGCACATTGTCAGCAGTCAAAGGCAAGAGTAGTTTCTTTGCCCAGTGGCTACCCTTGCCACAATGAAAGAAAACTCCATAAGGAAAATTTTCGATTCCCATCATCTCTGAGGTAAATTGGTGCTTCCAGGAGCAGATGTGCCTCATGGTCATGGAAAGCCCTAAGTTAACAAAACATCTTAAATGCCATATTCTGTAAGTCTTTGAAACGTTTGAAGAACATCTATCTAAAATATATCTATTTAACCTAGAAAATATACCTAACATACGTATAAATTTGACTATTATAAATGACTAACTACTGAGCTATGTTTTTGTTTGTCCTATATAGTTTATAATAATAGTTTTCAAAAACTAGAACTTTACCCTACATTTCCAAATTAACTGCATAGGCACAACACTTCAAAAATAGAAACATACATACAATATGTTGTAACAAAAATAACCTTAATTTTTTTTTACCAATAAACAAAAATCCTTTAGACAAGATTAGAAACATATATATGTATATACAGTGTAACAAAAATAATTTTAAATTTCTATCAGTTTTCTATATTCCCCTAAATGGTAACAAACATCCATAACCCACCAAATAACCAAAACCCACCCACACCCCCTAGCTCCTGGGAATGTGGTGTAGTTTTCTCCATATTGCTTCCTGCTGTTTGTGGATGAGGTATCTTTAGGGTTCCAGAGATAAAATTTCAGATAAAGGCCAAGTTCTAGGAAGACCAGCAGTAATCTTTGCTGATAGATACCAGTCAAGATTCAGGAGGTCTTGCCTATGCCTGATCAAACCTGATCCATATCAACACTGAAGGAATCCACAGTCTCTTATCTCCTGTGGAAACAAAATTCCAAAGCATTTTGATTCCATTTGACAAATATATTTTTGACTTCTTTTTTTTTTTTTAAGATTTATTTATTTATTTATTTATTTATTTATTTATTTATTTATTTATTTTTTGGTTTTTCGAGACAGGGTTTCTCTGTGTAGCTTTGCGCCTTTCCTGGATCTCACTTGGTAGCCCAGGCTGGCCTCGAACTCACAAAGATCCACCTGCCTCTGCCTCCCGAGTGCTGGGATTAAAGGCGTGCGCCACCACCGCCCGGCTTAAGATTTATTTTATTTATTATGTATACAGTATTCTGCCTACATGTGTCTTTGCAGGCCAGAAGAGGGCACCAGATCTCATTACAAGTGGTTGTGAGCCACCATATGGTTCCTGGGAATTGAACTCAGGACCTCTGGAAGAGGAGTCGGTGCTCTTAACCATTGAGCCATCTCTCCAGCCCTGACTTCTTTTTTTAAAGTTAAGATAGCCCTAAAGTATCTAGGTAGTTTCAATTTTGCAGTCCTGTTCACAATCTCATGTGTCCTAACAGCTGTCTTTTGCTGTTCAGCATTCAAAATAGTCAAAGTCAACACAATACTACACTGGATCCAGACTCCCTGTGTATTTCCCATCTTATGTGGCTTTTTAATTTACTCTCTCTTTAAAGACCTTACTTTATAAACTATTCTTTTTTTCTATGACTATACCCTTTTTCTTTTCTTAAGCCTACACACATTATTAAACACACTATAACCTGTTTAGAGTTTTTTCTGTGTGTACCTCTTTTATTGGATACCTTCAGACTTTTTTGACTGTGTGATTAAACCTTTAAACTGCTAACCTACACCTGGATCCTCTGCATGCAACTCTCAGCTGGCTCCACCCACTTCTAGGGTCATAAAAGCCAGGACTAAAGCTCACAGCCTGGTTGGAGGTTTGTGACTGAGAACTGTGTTCAACCTTCCTAGAGCTCTAGAATGCCTATGCTTGCACTGTGGCAGGCATTTTTAACTTGGTTTTTTTGGTTACTACTTAACGTACTGGCTGCTCAAGGACTCACCTGCAGGTAAAAACTCTTTTTTTTTTTTTTTTTTTTTTGGTTTTTTGAGACAGGGTTTCTCTATGTAGCTTTGCGCCTTTCCTGCAGCTCACTTGGTAGCCCAGGCTGGCCTCGAACTCACAGAGATCCGCCTGGCTCTGCCTCCCAGTGCTGGGATTAAAGGCGTGCGCCACCAACGCCCGGCAAGGCAAAAACTCTTAAAGGAGCCATATCCTCTTTTTTTTTTTTTTTTTTCTTTTCAAGCTTTCTTAGACCTATGAAAATATGAGCCCCACATTGGGTGCCAATTGTTGTCTTTTTTTTTTTTTTTTTAATTGCTGCTGCCTTTTAAACCATGGCTGTTTAAATCAGCAGCTGCAACTCCACCGCTACCAGCAGTGGTTAGGTCACGAGAGCCACAGCCTGAGGGAATTCTGTTCCCTCAGGCACCGACTCTTTCAACACTAAGAAGGGAACTTAACTAAATCTCTGTCCCTCTGAAGAACTCAAGATTCAAATGTCAAGGTGGAATTCTGCTCCTCAGAGAGGCAGAACAGCAAGTAGCTCATCTCCTCTCCTTGCTCATGTCCTCCAAAAAGCCCTTGTGCTCCTCCTCATCCCTACTTAAAAACCCTTCCCCGCTTGGCTCCTCTTTACCACTTCCTGTCAGCTAGTTGCTATCTTGGCTCCCTGACTGCAGGTGAATTTCATTTAATCAAACACATCTTTGCGTCATTAAACAAATGTTCCAGAGCATAAACAAAAGCAGCACACCTTAAAATAATATTCTACAATAAACCTGTTAGCAAACTAGGACCCCCTACCTGCATGGAGTTCATACACATCCCTCTCTGAACAATAAATAAATGTTTCTTGGTAAATGACCATCAAACAGACTCTATTCAATTGTACTCCAGTTATGTATGGGTATGAGGATGCTCAAACTGGTTTTGAGTCAATATGCAACATGGCAAACTGTTCTCTAAATGAACTTTTAGGGAGAATCCCAATGGTAGTTTGAATGTAATTGGCCCTCAAAATCCCAAAAGGAGAGGCACTATTAGGAGGTGTGGCCCAGTTGGAGTAGGTGTGTCACTGTGGAGGCGGGATTTGAGGTCTCATTTATGCTCAAGATACTGCCCAGTGTTTTAGTATACTTCCTGTTGCTCCTTCTCCAGTACCATGTCTGTCTGCACACTGCCTTGCTTTCTGCAATGATAATAATGGACTGAACCTCTGAAACTGTAAGCCGCCACCACAATTAAATGTTTTCCTTTATTTTTTTTTTTAAGATTTATTTATTTGTTATGTATAAACCATGTATGACTGCAGGCCAGAAGAGGGCACCAGATCTCATTACAGATGTCTGTGAGCCACCATGTGATTGTTGAGAACTGAACTCAGGACCTCTGTGCTCTTAACCTCTGAGCCATCTCTCCAGCCCATGTTTTCCTTTATAAGAGTTGCCATGGTCACAGTGACTCTTCACAGTGATAGAAACCCTAAGACACCATCTTATGCATATATATATAATTGAGCAATATTTGATTAAACATGAGCACTAAAAAAGAGGTTATACAGCTTATATCTGTCAATCAAAATAAAGAACCACGTTAGTAACCATCCCTCCCTTTTAACACCATAAGAAGCCCCAGGTAATACTGTGGAGCCCAACTCATGTGGCCTGTTTGTGACCTATATTTATAGCTTCATTTTGAATAAAGTTACCTTGCTGTGTTTACAAACTGTGAGCATTTATTTCATTCTGAACAGCCACTAAGAACCTTGAAACACCTAACACATCCTATCTATTAGTGACAATGTGAGTTTTCTCTCAGCTACCTCGTGACTAGGGCAGCAGTACCACCTGGGTCCAGGGACTGGAGACAGATCTGCAACACTACAAGTCGCTTTCTCAAGACAATAAGACCAAATCACATCATGGATGTAAGAAGTAAGACCTGTAAAATATTTTAAAACTTTTTCTATGCTCAGTCTTCACTCATGACTAAATTCATTGCATGCTTTGTCTTGCCACCCTTCTGATTCTAGAATCATCCTAAAATGGTCTGTTTTTACTAATAAATGTATATAATTTATTTCTTGTGATTTGACTAAATTTTTTTCTTTCATAACCTACTATTCTAAAATTCTAGTGTGTCTTAAGGAGTTTAAAATCCTCTTCCAGCCTCCTTGGACCCTGGGCAAATATGTGGCGTACTTACATACTCACAAGCAAAACATCCATACACAAGCCAGGTGGTGGTACACACCTTTAATCCTAGCAATAGAGAGGTGGATCTCTGTGAGTTCGAAGCCAGCCTGATTTTCAGAGAGTTCCAGGACAGCTGTTACACAGAGAAACTCTGTTTCAAAAAACAAACAAAAATCCATACACATAAAATTAAAACCCACCTACCAATCAACAAACAAACAAACAGAAAACAAAAATCTCTTGCACTGTTTTTCCAAGAAATTTCCCAGGATGCTCTGATGTTTTTGTTTGTTGTTTTTGTTTTTCCCCAGGTTTTGGGATATAATATTATACATTCTGCAATACCCTAAATTTGATTATAAGGTCTGAAGGATGGAGGAAGAGATAATGGAAGACTTCCATATTCCTGGATGTTTATTCAAACTGACTTCAAATCCCAGGCAGTTGAATCAGGAGTCCCTGATTCTAGAAGGGGTGCACTTTCACTATTGCCAGCCATACTAACACTGAAGACACCGATACCTCTAGATGGTCCTCTGAGCCCCACAGTGGACCTAGCAATGGACTGGATGGTTGCCAAAGGATTAAAATTTTTTAGTTACATTACCAGGAGTTATTTCAGTTGAGTAAGTATAAAATCCCTGAGGTTTTTTTTTTTTTTTTTTTTTTTTTTGGAGACAGGTTTCACTATGTAGCCCTAGCTGACCCAGAACCCACTGTACCATAGTGAGTTCTATAGCTAGAGTTTTCCTGCCTTGCCCACAGTCAGGACAAATCTGTTACCTGCCAATCCCACAGCTGCTCAGACCCAACCAAGTAAACACAGAGACTTATATTGCTTACAAACTGTATGGTCATAGCAGGCTTCTTGCTAACTGTTCTTATAGCTTAAATTAATCCATTTCCATAAATCTATACCTTGCCATGTGGCTTGTATCTTACCGGCGTCTTCACATGCTGCTTGTCATGGCAGAGGCTGGCAGTGTCTCCCTCTGCCTTCCTGTTCCAATTCTCCTCTCTCTTAGTCCCCCCTATACTTCCTGCCTAGCCACTGGACAACCAGTGTTTTATTTATTGACCAATCAGAGCAATTTAACATACAGACCATCCCACAGCACTTCCCCTTTTCTTTCTTTCTTTCTTTCTTTCTTTCTTTCTTTCTTTCTTCCTTTTCTTTCTTTTCTTTCTTTCTTTCTTTGTTTCTTTTTAAAAAGGAAGGTTTTAACTTTTACACATCTCCAAAGCCAGCTTGGTATATTTGGGAATTATAATAGCTCCCCTTACTACTTCCTGCTGGAGTGGGGCACTGTATCTTATGGGGACACAAGCAAAAATTTTAGGATTATGGAGTAGTCTGTGAGGGTGTATCGTCTGAGCCAGTTGCCTGGAAATGGTTCTGGATGTTGGATCATCTGAGCCTTGGTGTCATTGGAGACCTTTCAGTGGGTCTTGGCTGGTCAAACCTGATGTATCTTAATCTGGAACAAATCCATAGCCTCTGGCTTTCTGTGGAAACAAAAGCAGAGCCTCCTTTTCAAAGCAACATATCCTTAAATCCAAATTTTGAAGTCAAGATACCTTTAAAATATAGATTTTGGCATAACTCAACAGCTTTTGCAATCAAATGTTTTTCTTCAGTTACAAATATCAAAGAGAACATAATCCAGATTCTCTGTGTGGTAGCCATCTTTACGTGGCTTATTTTTTATATTACCTTGAGCCTATTGCTTTAAACTGCAGCATTCTAAGACTGAAAAGGCACTGGTGCTGTGGCTGCTGGCTCCACCCACTTCAGCTTCCCAACATGGCAGTGGTACGTTTTCCGCCAGCTCTGGGAGCCATCGACTCTCAGAAATAGTGGGTCTATGCTTCTATCAAAGCAGCGTGTAGCCCAGAAACCTCTTTTTTTGTTTTGTACTAGCAAAGGCTAAATCCATGACACAGCTCAATGTGCCACTTGCAGAGGCCTCATTCCCGCCATACTGCAGGTCCAGCACGCACTCCAGGAACCCGCCATAGTAGCTCAAACATGCAGGCTGCCGCTAACTTGAGAGAAACAACTAGGAACTGTTTTTAGCTCTGTTTTAGAATCTTTTTCTCAGGCTTTAGGTGGAAACTCTTGCCAACACGTTGGGTGCTATTTGTAGCTAGAGTTTTCCTGCCTTGCCCACAGAGTTCTTAACCTTCCTAATGCTGTGACCCTTTAATACAGTTCTTCATTTTTGTGGTGACCCCCAACCATAAAATTATTTTCATTGCTACTTCATAATTGTAATTTTGCTACTGTTATGAATTGTAATGTAATATTTTTGGAGATTGAGGTTTGCCAAAGCAGTTGAGACCCACAGGTTGAGAACTACTGGTCTCAGTAAGCTATGGGAGACCAGGCTGGTCTCAAAACACAGAGGCCCACCTGCCTCTGCCTCCTGAGTGCTAGTACTAAACTGGCTGCCGAGTAGATTTTAAGTTCTCAAAGGAAACCTTTGTGGAGTAACACAAGTCCATTACTAAATGGTCGCTGTGCTGCCTAGTTTTCTGTCAACTTGACACAAGCTATAGCTCTCTGAGAGATGGGAAGCTCAAATAAATAAATGCCTCTGTAAGATCCAGCTGCAGGCAAGCCCATAGA
Source organism: Peromyscus leucopus (assembly GCF_004664715.2). Lineage (NCBI taxonomy): Eukaryota > Metazoa > Chordata > Mammalia > Rodentia > Cricetidae > Peromyscus > Peromyscus leucopus. Next base: position 95,058,474 of record NC_051066.1, on the reverse strand, counting down.
GCATTTTCTTAATTAGTGATTTGGGGGGGGCATTGTGAGTGGTTCCACCTTTGGGCTGTGGTCCTAAGTTCCTTAAGAAAGCAGGCTGAGCAAGCCGTGAAGAGCAAACCAGTAGTAGCAGCACCTGTCCACGGCCTCTGCAGCATCAGCTTCCTGCCGTGTGAGTTCCTGTTCTGTGTGAGTTCCTGTCCTGATGTCCTTCAAGACGAACAGCTCTGTGAGACGGCAAGGCAAACCCTTTCTCCCCAGGTTGCTTTGGCCATGTTGTTTCTCCACAGCCACAGAAGCCCTAATTAAGACAGCCACTTAACAAGTGAATTATACCCTTTCAGCTGCTCAATTTTCCTGTGCAAGCCAGATTCCATTCCTGACAACCCTGGAATCCTGAGGCCTGCACACAACCATCTCAGCCAGCTGTGCTACCTCACATACCCCGCAGTGCTGTTTTCTGGAGGCTAAAGGGGAGCCCCAAACTAATAACTGCACCGGAGTGACATCACTCTGAAATCAGATGTGTGCCGGATGTGCAATGAACATGCAGAGCTTGACATAGAGGAAACGGAACCAAGA